>NC_063206.1:24101595-24119095 GCF_017589495.1 Alosa alosa | reverse complement strand
GGCCTATCATATGTTGACTATTGATGAGATTTGTATCATATGTTTATGATCCTATTCACTAGCCTGGCGGGCCATCCTATATCATTGAAATGTATAGTCTGGAATCGAACCATTTACCTCGCTTAATCCAAGGGGCGGGCAGAGAATTGTCTTTCAAACTGCCTAGGCATGCAATAGGCCAGCTACGACCATATCCATTATCCGGGTCGGCAAAGCGGCAAATACATCCTTCTTGAAAGGAATTGCTTAAGTGCATTGTGTTGCTTAACTGTCAAAGAAAAGCACAAGTCCAACGCCGATTCAAACAACCGCTCTTCGTTCGCCATAGCCACCTTCCACCAGGACTGTCGTTATCCTGTTAAGCCCGCCTTAAGACTCTAACAAAATAGAGCGCTGTGATTGGATGAAATCCACGGCGTCAGCCAATAGAAATCCCTATGGTTTGATACTAGACGTGCAGGCTGAGCAAATTAATTTGCCGCCACTAGGGTGCGTCTAGATTTCTAGGCTACCTATTCACTATTCTCGACAAAATTGATAAAATTAAATATGAATAAAACAATTAAAAAAAAAACTTGTTAACAATTGGTGGTGTTGGGGGTACTCCGGAAGATCATAATATCTCAGGGGGTACATGCCTGTTAAAAGTTTGGGAACCACTGACCTACTCTATTCTGCTTGTGGAGTGTTCTATGCTGGGTTCACCTACTCTGTTCTGCTTGTAGAGTGTTCTATGCTGCGTTCACCTACTCTGTTCTGCTTGTGGAGTGTTCTATGCTGCGTTCACCTACTCTATTCTGCTTGATGACACTGAAGCAGCTGACACCACACCAAGTCTAGATGACTCAACAGAGCGCAATATGCTCATTAACATTAGAATCACAATGGACCTTTATGATCAGAATGGCATATCTGCACTTAAGGGCGTGTAAAGCAAAGGGCTTGGCATTGAAAGTGTAGATTCATTAATAAACTGCATGAACTTGGCACATTGGCAGTCAACTCAAATAGTCATGGATGGATGACTATGTGAGTGCTGTTATACATTCAAAGTATAGGTGGGTATCAAAAAAATGGAATATCGTGGAAAAGTACATTTTTGCTAAAACTGCGAGTAATTGGTTTGCTTACCATGGTATTACTGTGCTTGTTTGGCCAGACATAACCTGATGTCGGGTCTGACCTGAACCCCATAGAAAAAATGTCCAGAGGAAAATGAGAGACACCAGACCCAACAATACAAAAGACCTTAAGGCCGCTAACAAGGCAACCTGGGCTTCCATAATACCTCAGCAGTGCCACAGGCAGATTCCCTCCATACCATGCCACATAGATGCAGTAATTTATGCAAAATCAGCCTGACCAAGTATTGAGTGTATAAATAAATTACTTTAGATTAGTCGGATTAGTTAATTTCTTTTCAAAAGGTTGACATTTCTGTATTATAACCTCTTTGTTCTAATAACTTGAGATGCTGATTTTTGGTTTTCATGAGCTGTAAGCCGTAATCATCAAGATTAAAACAAAAATATTTCACTTTATATCTAATGAATCTAGAATATAAAGATTCACTTTTTGAAATAAATTAGGGGGGCGGGGGGATGAACTTTTCCACGATATTCTAATTTTTTGAGACACATGCTATGTGGGTAGCTAATGCTAGGTTTTATGGACATTTGCAACACTGACATGCTCACCCGTATGTTTATGCATGTTATATATGAGTTATGTAGGGTTTTGAGCATATGTTGACTTGACTTGACTGTGTGTGTGTGCGTGTGCGTGTGCGTGTGTGTGTGTGTGTGTGTGTTTCACAGATGATGACGACGGGGCCGCCCCTGCAGATGCAGACATGATCAGTCAGAAAGGTACGTCAGACCACCATCTCTCCCTCTCTCTCTTTCTCTCTCTCTCTCTCTCTCTCTCTCTCACACACACACACACACACACACACACACACTCTGTCTCTGTATGACTATGCCCTTGCACATACACTCACCGACCTATTTTTCTCACACGAACACACACACACACACACAGTTACAGACACAGACACTCATTTCTGGTAAAAAACAAGTTCACTGATTGATGATTATATGCTAGAGGTCTTGGCGTCTCGCCACCATTAAGTGCATCCTTACCTTACAGAGTGCATGCAAGATAAGTCTTTTAATCAGCACCAAGCCCACAAGTTTAACTTTTTTGCATTTTGATACACTTTGAGAAAATAATCAGTTTAAGGGGTGGGGAATGGGGTGTGTGTGTGTGTGGTGTGTGTGCTGTGTGTGTGTGTGTGGGGGCTGAAACGCATAATTATGTCTTCCCAGAGATTGATAGAGATGAGAAGTGTTCTTTTTAGCGAATGAATTTGCACTTTAATTCCAACTCGACAGCCGAGAGGATGATTAGATACCTATCATCACAGTGTAAAATGGCAGATGAAACTGTGTGTGTGTGTCTTTGTTTCTCTCTCTCTCTCTGTTTCTCTTTCTCTCTTTCACTTGTGAGAAAGTTGTTGGATTAAAGAAGGGAAAAAATAGATTTGTTCTCCTAAGATCTTTCTCCACTGACCGTAGTCTTTGTGTGTTAGTGTGATCTTCGTTAATGCTGTGCTTTTATCAAAAATAAAACCGCCTTTCGTCTCATCTCCCAAGTAGAGGATGAGGAGGACGAGGAGGAAGATGAAGAGCAGGTGGAGAACAAAGAGGAAAACAGAGATGTGGAGATGGCCAGTCAGAACCTAGGTAACATAACACACACACACACACACACACACACAATACAACACACACACACACACACACATGCACACACAATACAACACACACGCACACACACACAATACAACACACACACACACACACAAGACACACACATTTTGTGTGTTGGTGATTGTTCAGTACTGCTGTGAGTAAAGGTGCTTGTGAATGGCATTGTGTACAGACATTCATAGAGTCTCTATGCCACACACACAAATCTATACACCCACATGCACATACAGTACATCAACACATTCTGACACACACACACACGCACACGCACGCACACACACACACACACACACACACACACACACACACACACAAATATCTAATCATATGCATATCATTGCAATTGAGCCCTTGCAGTATCTACTACAGTATCATACTGCATTCAATGCTTTTACTTCTGTACTTATGCTGCTCTAACTAGTGTTGCTCTGACTAGTGTGTGTACTTATGCTGCTCTGACTAGTGTGTGTACTTATGCTGCTCTGACTAGTGTGTGTGCTTATGTTGCTCTGAATAGCGTTACTCTGACTACTGTGTGTGCTTATGCTGCTCTGACTAGTGTGTGTACTTATGCTGCTCTGACTAGTGTGTGAAGCTGTGCAAGTGTGACCATGAGCACAGCGCCTTATGAATGGCTCTCTGAAAAGACCACCCACCAGCAGCCTCCTCACCCCATCCAGCCCAGCGCGCCTCTCTCTGTGACACAGACAGCCATCTTGGAGTGTGGCGCTGTGGAGGTGTCGCTTCACATCTACTCTCGGCAAACACTGCCAACAGTCACCGGTGACATAGCAGCGACCGGCTCTGTTATGGCACGATCCCGCCAATTGTGTGTGTGTGTGTGGGGGGAGCCTGACACGGCACGACAGGTAGTGTGTCACGGTAATGGTGTTGTCACGGAGGTGGTGTCCAGACATGCTACCACCAAATGCTCCAAGGCCCCTCGGGGAAGGACTGGAGAGAGCGCAGATGTTAATGAGCACTTTGATCAATTTTAGATATTGTGTTTACCCCCTCACACAGGGTAGGAGGTGTGTGCATGTGTGTGCGTGTGTGTGTGTGCGTGTGTGTGTGTGTTGTGTGTGTGTGTGGAGATGTATTTCCATTCAATGCAGAACAGCGTCTCGAGCAGTGCATAGAATAAGGCTTATGCTGAAGAATATTCTAAGGGTGAGCATTGAGGCGTGTAGGATGTGGACTATAGATTGAGAGTCATGCTTCGATGAGCATCCCGAACACACACACACACACACACACACACACCCTTGGCACTGGCTGAGCTGCGTGTGTGTGTTTAGATTGGCTCTGTTGTCCTTGAACTTGTCTCATTACCTACCAGCGAACGGTTGTCAGATATGGTCATTAACGTGGACTGGCAAGATACACAGCACTGAGCACATCCATTTAATGAGACACCACCTTCCCGTCCTCCCTCCATCCCCACACACACACACACACACACACACACACACACACACACACACACACACAGGCTTAAACAGCACAGAGACATTTACCAGACCCACACACACAATCATACAATTACATACTCATTCTCCCAGCCCCACACACACACACACAAACATGGTAACTCTCAAACATGTGCTCCAGTTTACAAAGATCAGACACTCTGATATTCAGCAAAACACACGCCACTGCACCCACATTAAATCTCTCTCTCTCTCTCTCTCTCTCTCTCTCTCTCACTCTCTCACACACTCCCCACACCATCTCTCTGACATCACACCTGTTCTCCTGTGTGTGTGTGTGTGTGTGTGAAACGTTGGTGTTAGATAAGACTAGTGAATAGGACGAGGGTGAATCAAGCGATAGAGCGTGTTGTTTGTATGGTAGTTCATGCTGAATTAAACGTTCGCCCCTGTAGAGCCCAGGCCGGGGTCATTTCCACTGTTGTTAAATTTCTCCGCTGCACCGACGGCCTGCAATTAAGGCCACTATCCCTCCATTTCCATCATGGGAAGTTGCATTTCTCACCGCGATGTGCAGCGTCCGTACCCCTGCGTCCTCACACACACACACACACACACACACACACACACACACACACACATGCGCGCTTAGCAGGTGTGGCCACTTCCACACGCTCCAAAAGTACACTTTTTTGATTACAGCTTTTCACGGGGCGAGTCTCTGCGAAAGCCAAATGTAGTCTTTGGCCCTGCTCCAAGGACTGGGGACGATAGGTAGGTAGGCAATTATGTTCCCCCTGCCGAAAGACAAATGGAGCGCTCTGCCTCCCTGGCGTTCCACGCGGCAGCATCGGGGACCCCACTGCAGATTCTCACCAGCCACCTGCGCACGCCGAGTTATTTTAAAGTCCGGTTCTGTTTGCCACCGTCGGCCCGTTTTTGTCTGGCGTGGTCCCTTAGGCGGAGGGAGAATAAAACCAACGAAGAAAAGAGGAAAAAAGACGAATATATTTGTGCGCAGACAGTCAGTCTGTGAGAACCCCCAGAGCAGCGCTGATAAGCCACACGGCCAGCGCTTCTCTCCTCTGCGTCCGTGAGACATGCGGTCTATTTTGGGCGCGTCTCAGTAAATCAGAAAAGAGAGAGAGAGAGAATGTATGTATTCGCTGACAGAAAATGTCTCATTTCAACTCTAGGGGTGGCTGGGGAGTTGAGTTGAGTGGAGTCGGTAGGGATAAAAAAAAAAATAAACCAACAATAAAAAACACCCCCAGAAAAGCAAACCGAGAGAGAGAGAGAGAGGGAGAGGTGTCTCAATCAGAGGCCAGCGTGAATGACTCACATGGGGGGGTGAGGCAGCTGTCTTGATGTTGAGAGGCCATCGGATGTGGGATGGTGCCAGAGGTCCCCTGGGGACACCTCTCCTCTCCTCTCCTGTCCTCTCTTTTCCTTTCCTCTATTCTCCTCTCATCTCTCCTCCTCTCCTCCTCTCTCTTTTCCTCCTCTCTCTTCTCCTCACCTCACACACACATCTCTCCTCCTCTATGTCCTCTCTCTTTTCCTCCTCATCTCCTCTCTCTTCTCTTCTCTCCTCTCCTCTCCTCCTCACCTCTCCTCTCCTCTCCTCTCCTCTCCTCCTCTCTTCTCTCCTCTCCTCCTCACCTCTCCTCTCCTTCCCTGTTGCAGATGAGGATGAGGCAGCACTGAAGGACCCAGGCGAGCTGAGCGTGGAGATGAAGAAGGACCGAGACAAAGAGAAGAACACGACCACAGGCACAGGTACACCTCACACCTCCTGTGGGTCAAGGGAACGTGTGTGTGTGTGTGTTTGTATTTATCCCTCTTTCTCTTTATATCTCTTTCTTTTTTTCTATGCCTCTCTCCCCCCTCTCTCTCTGTATTTCTCTCTATTCCACTTTCTGTCTCTGGCTTTGCTGTCAACTCCTCCTCACTCTACTCACTCCCTCTCTTCTCTCTCTCTCTCTCTCTCTCTCTCTCTCTCTCTCTCTCTCTCTCTCTCTCTCTCTCTCTCTCTGTATTTCTCTCTATCCCTCTTTCTGTCTCTGGCTTTGCTGCCTACTCCTTCTCACTCTACTCACTCCCTCTGTCTTCTCTCTCTCTCTCTGTATTTCTCTCTATCCCTCTTTCTCTCTCTAACTTTGCTGTCTACCCTTCCTCAGTCTACTCACTTAATCAGTGAAAATAGGAAACATTGGTGCAATGGTTCTAAGTGAAGCTTTTGTAGATGCCAGTATGTGTGTGTGTGTGTGTGTGAGTGAGCGAGCGAGAGAGAGAGAGCGTGTGTGAGATGGTGAGGTCAATGTGTTTCCCATCAGCACCACAGGAAACACTCAATCGATCCCACGCACACATCCCATCTCTCAACTCATTCATTGATTGAGTGTGTGCTGTGATCTTGTGGACACGTCTTTCTTTCCTCACACCTCTCTCTCTCTCTATCTCTCTCTCTTTCCCTGTCTTTCTCTCTTTCTCTCCCTCTCTCTCTGTTCCTCTGGCAGTTTAATTGTTTTTGTGTTGCTGTGTGTATGTCTGTTGTTTTTTTGTTAGTTTAGTTTGTAGTGTTTTTATTTGTGGCTCTGTCTCATTTTGTTTTCCCTTTTATCGTGTGTGTGTGTGTGTGTGTGTGTGTGTGTGTGTGTGTGTGTGTGTGTGTGTGTGTGTGTGTGTGTGTGTGTGTGTGTGTGGTGGGGCGGGGGGCAGAAAGAAAGTGAGTGTGTACATGTGTGTGCATCTTGATATGTGTGTGGGTGTGGGGGTGAATCAGAGAATGGATGGTTTGTGCTCCAGCCACGTAAGCCACTCAGGAGCAGTCAGACCCAGGTGCTGTTTGTAGGCACTCAGATGGATTAGGCCTCTCCATCCTGTATGGGAGAGAGAGAGGGGTAAGAAGAGAGAGGAGGGATGGAGAGAGGGAGGGGGAGGAAGAGAGAGGAGGGATGGAGAGATGGAGGGGGAGGAAGAGAGAGGAGGGATTGAGAGAGGGAGGGGAGGAAGAGAGAGTTAGGGATGGGGGTGGAAGAGAGAGAAATAGAAGGGATGACTGGATGTGAGAAAGAGAGATACGAAGAAAGAGGGAGAATCAGGGAGAGAGAGAGAGAGGAAGGTAGGAAAAGGTAGAGAGAGAAAAGAGGGGAGAGAGTGTGAGAGAGAGCCCAAACACAGTGATTACATTTTTTCACAGAGAACAGCTGTTCATGCTCCCTCCAAAATGACAATGGCAACACGTCTGCCACGCCTCATGCAAGAGAGCCCATGAAACAGATGAAACATTATACAGCAGACATTCAATGTGCAACACCACACCACAACACACCACACCACCACAGCATAGCACAGCGCCCCCTGAGCTTCACGAGGCTACTCTGTTTTGCTGGTAATTACAGCTGTTTATTGTTGAAATCAGTGGGTTCCAGCTGCAGTCAACAAACTTAATTCAAGCATGACATCCGATATGCTGTGATGCATCTGTCTCTGACTTCGCTAAGGCTTCTCACGGTGGAGAGGGTCTTGGCGCGATCAGGACACTCGAAGCCCCAGGCCCTCCTCTACACATCTGTGGGGTGGTCTGAGCCTGTGTGGCTGATGTTCAGTTCATCTTCAGTGTTTCTGGATTCAACACCTCACAGTTGTCAGGAAGTGAACAGCTGTTCACAGTTTACCCTTCTTTATCTTCTTGGTCAGAAAACAAACATTTAAATATTTAGAAAACATGCTGTGTGGACCCATTGATATTATAGCCTTTCTAAGTGCTGTCCAATTGAAATTTTTGTATTGAACACCTTGAGAGTGTTAACTTAAACTAGCATTGGAACCCATTTGAACTATTATTTATCCACGTTTGAAAATCAGAATCTTGCACCTAAAGAGAATAGGGATACAATAGGTGGTTCTCCCAGTATATGCCTGATACAAATACCACCACTCTCTGACACCACTTTCTGAGCCAAGATGGCTGCTCTCTGAGCCAAGATGGCTGCTGATGTCCTAGCCAAGATGGCTGCTGTCATAGCCAAGATGGCTGCTGTTGGGACGTTGTAGCTGCTGCTGTAGGACAGTGACTCAGTGGCTTGAGTGTCCAGCAGAATGAAAAGGCCATCTGCACACACCAGGCGCATCGATTTCACGAAACAGTGGTGGATGAAATAGGGTGTGTGCGCAAAGGGCCGGGGCCTGTGGTCGTCTGGGACTGGGCCGGGTCAAGCCCAAACATGTGCGCGCATTCCTCAGCCCTCTCACGACTGGCTGACTCACCCACTAATGGAAGCCCAAATCCCAGGAATAAGAATGAAAAATACACACATTATGGAAAGCACACATTCACTCAACCAAACATGGAAAACACTCTTCCTAACACACACACCCAACAATGGCACATGCACATACACACACATGCACGTACACACACACACACACACACACACACACACACACACACACACACACACACACACACACACACACACACACACACACACACACACAATTCACTTAAGAGGCAGGTTTCTTTTCACCGATTTTAACCAAATTTTTCCTAAATGGGAGGAGGTAGGTTGTGACGAGTCGGTAGCTTAAGTCATGCTCATTCTGCCGTGACGCCGAGGTCACAAAAGCACAGCGGGCTCTGCAAACACCTGTTCAGCTGGCACACGACACGGCAGAACAGAGGCTGGGAAGACCACTTCCACTACCCAGCTGCTCCCGCCCACTCCTACTCAAGAAACACACACACACACACACTCACACACACACACACACACACACACACACACACACACACACACACACAGATACACACAGACATACATGGGTCATTGACAAATAAGGCTTTTAAAAAATGTGTTTTCAAAATAATCTTTTAAAATGGACAGAATGCATTTTTGTGAAGTTGGAAGACTGTGTTTAAACAAGTCTTAATGGTTGTGCAGGTTTTAATACATTTTTAGACTGTATTTGCAATTTCACCACCCAAAATGTCAGGTGGCGCAACCAAAAAAGGTTTTTGGTATGTACTGTATACCTGAGAGTGTCTACAGTGCTTAACTCATTATTATTTTGTATTTGACCTTGGTATTACTGATATAAGTAACTTGTGAATACTTTATTGTAGAGGGTGGGTATTTTGGTTTTCCAACTTCCAACTTTACATTTAAAATGTGAATGTGAATAAATGCTTACAAACTAAAATACTACAAATTAAAAAAGTATATTGTTTAATAGAATAATTAGGTACAACACATTTTTCAACCATTCATTCACTTTAGTCTACTATTTCTTGGTTTAAATGAGTATTTAACCGGGTTGCACCACCTGATGATGCGGTTGCGCCACCTTTTGCTATTAATTTCAAATTATACAGGCATCTTCTTGGACACTTATTGACCTTTTGACTTTGCTAGGAAGTTCATTCATTCAATTTCCCAATACAATAAAGAGTTTTATATTAAAATAACTAGTTTTATATTGGTTGTACCACCTGATATGTAAACTGTACAAGTCCAACTATCGGTCACTCATCAGTAAAGGTCACTTGGGTTGGGGTGGTTTTTCGGGTCTTCAACAGAAACACACACACACACACACACACACACACACCCACACACACACACACACACACACACACACAAAACACAGAAACACACACACACACCACATCTTGCTGAATTCAATAAGGTATGCGCACACACACCCACACTCATGTAAACACACATATACGCACACACACACACACACACACACTCACACACACATTTACTACAGTATGTTTAGTGTTCTTGTGCAGTGTGTTGAAACTCTGACGTAACACCAAGTTAAACCGTTGCCAATGAAGAGAGTCCATGGTAAGATTGAGCATTTACTGGCGTGTTTTCTCATTCAAAGACATACTGTACGGTGAAAACTGTGAACAAGTACAAAATACAAAACATTCAGTGTGTGTTCTATTCTTACAACAATGTAGCATAACTTTGTTACTTTAAACAATGTATCTTTCTCCGTTAAGCACGGCATAAAATGTTACATTGTTACTACTGTATGGTAACCAATAACACTCATTAACATTATCATTAATAACACTCACACAGAGCACCTTACTATGCACAGAGAATCACAGGCTCAGTCCCTGCCTCAGTCATTGCAAGCGCCTCATGATTAATCACCCACTATGTGGATACTGTTTTTAGACTTGATTTAGATTTAGTGTTATTTAGTATAATTTGTATTTTAGTATATTCTTTATCTTCTACTGTCCTTATTGCTTAGTTGTGTTTTTTATATTAGGCCTATATATTTTTAATTACTTTTTTCTGCTGTTAGTGAATGTTGTGTGTGATGTCTGTATGCTACTGAGACCTTGAATTTCCCCTTGGGGATCAATAAAGTATCTTTCTATCTATCACTGCTATGCAGACTATGATAACAAAATCGCTGCTAAGATTAATTACTAACGTTGATTTAATTATATTATCATAGTGTTGAGAGTACAACATACACATACAACAATAAACTTATGGCATTGCCTCTAAGAACTTGCACAGTAGCTTTATCAAGATTGTGTCTCTTGGCTGTCTGTCTGTCTGTCAACCAGGTTCAGTTTATCAACGAGTATTGACTTTAGAACGACTTTGTCAGAAGACGTGGCTATCAACAAGGAGTCTTCACGTTCAAATATCAACAAACAGATTAAAATAATTCAACTGCAACACAGTTGTCAGCCTCTTTATAATAATTTAAGATAATTAAAAATAATTGTTATTACATTATTTTCGTTTCAAATAATAACTCAATAAAGGAATAAAGGAATAACAAGTAAAAATAAAATAGAAAGATAAATGCCTTAAGGGCAACACACTATGACTGACAGCTACCTGTAAAGCCCAGTGAATAACATGTAGCTCCATGTTTGCTGTGTTGCTGAAAGAGAGAGAGCTCTTGCCTTGGTTAAGTGTGTGGGAGCTGATGGTATTCTCATACACAAGCAGGGGTGTGATCTCGCCACCACTCAGGGGATCATCTGGCTCGCTGGCCACTGCGCCGTTGTCAGTAGTGTCTGTAAGTGTGTATGTGGGTGTGTGTGTGTGTATGTGTACGAAGGGACACAAATCCACTGTTCACTCTTCACTTCAGCGCTGACTGGCTCAGTGACTGAATGGCAACTGGATGGACTTCTGAGATAGCGCTGTGTGAGACGGAGCGAAGGCTAATGCAGTGTGTGTGTGTGTGTGTGTGTCTGTGTGTTTTGTTTTTCCACAGCATCAGAGGATCCAGCTGGTGAGGCAAGGGGAAGCGCAGGTGCAGCAAAGAGTAAATCGGAGGGAGAGAAGCAGGAGCAGAAGAGTGAAGAGCAGGAGGAAGAGGAGGAGGAGAAGGAGAAAGAGGAGGAGAAGGAGGAGGAGAGGGGAGGTGCGGGGGAGCCTGCAGCTGGTAAGAGCCGAAGAGCGCCAGGCAACAGAGCAGTGGCCAGTCGTGCCCTCTAATTCACACACACACACACACACACACACACACACACACACACACACAATCATAAGTCATAACTCTCTCCACAAGATGCGCAGCACATAAGATATTAAGAGATTTAAGGGCACACACTCACACAGCGCCACACACACAAAGCCACACACATACATATTACACATATCCATTACAAAGACACTCACATACACACACACACACACACACACACACACAAACCCGCTGAAATATGTGCATCCAAACATTCACACACACACACATAAATACATATACATTCATAAATGCACATTGAAACACTCATACATACATTCTCACTCACACACACACACACACACACACACACACACACACACACACACCTCATCCTACTGAAATAAGATATGCACACACACCCACACATTTAGACACTCACAGGAGCTGATGGCTACCTGTAAAGCCCAAGCTCCATGTTTCCCGTGTTGCTGAAGGGCACACACCTACCCTCACTCCCCTGCGCCTCCCTCTCGAGTCTTGATGCCGATCCTCAGTGGACCCCCAGTCACATCCAGGCCCATCATCAGCACCTCACAGAATTACCTGTAATGACAGGTGTGGAAGAGCAAGCACACCTGACGGGACATACTGTAACTGCACTGACAGCCAACTAATTGTACTGTACCCTCTTAGCACCGAACATGAATAAACAATGAGATGTTTTCTCTCCACACACACACACACGCGCGCGCACGCACGTACACATGCAGGCAGGCACACGCACACACACACACACAAACGTTTGTGTTTGAAATGGGGATCTCTCAGCCAGTAGCTGAGTAGATCTCAGTAGTCTCAGCCAGTAGCTGGTGAGCCCACCCCACTCTGACCAACTCACTCTGAAGATCTCTGAAGCTCTCTCACACACACACACACACACGCAGATGCAGTTATTGTCTCTCCTTCATAGTGCTGCCAAAAAAATGGGTCTGCAGTGGACATTATTAAAAATGATCCCCATAATCAGCCTGGCGGACTGCCATGCAATTTCACCGGACGTCTGAAGAGTGAATGGGCTGCCCCGTAAACACACACACACACACACACTTGCGGGGAATAGCAATAGCATCCAGTGAGTGATGGAGACAAGTCACCTGCTTGAGGAACATTAGGAGCAGGAGAGGAGGAGGATAGGAGGAGGAAATGAAGGTGTGTAAATTCTTTAATTGGACGTTCCTTCTGTGTGTGTGTGTGTGTGTGTGTGTGTGTGTGTGTGTGTGTGTGTGTGTTTTCCAGTGGAACGGGAGTGCAGCTCTGAGAAGCCAGAGAAGAAGAGTCCAGGGGTGCCAGAGGACAAGCTGGGAAAGGGTGAGAGAGAAACACACACACATACGCACACACACATACACACACATGGCACAGTCATGGGGAAAGCACACAGACTCGCACGTACACACACACTCACGCATACACATATGCTTGCACATTCACTCACTCACACATACACACACACATACATACATACATCTTATACGCCCACACAAAAACACATACTGTACACTAAGGGTGCACATGCATAGACACATTCCTACAAACAAAGAAGCACACGAACACATAAAGACAACCATATACACTGCCGTTCAAAACTTTGGAGTCACTTGGAAATTTCCATTTCACTCCATTATAGACAGAATACCAGCTAAGTCAATCAATTGTATTGTTTTTTAATCAGGGCAGCAGTTTTCAGATTACATTATGTGCTTACACAATTGCAAAAGGGTTCTCCAATATTTTCTCAGATAGCCTTTAAAAATGATATCAGATTAGTAAACAGAATGTGCCTTTGAAACATTGGATGGATGGTTGCTGAAAATGGTCATCTGTATACTTGTAGATATTTATGTAGATATTGCATTAAAGATCAGCCATTTCTTTCTACAACATTTATGATGAAAACCACGACATTTCTAAGTGACTCCAAATTTTTGAACGGTAGTGTACACACATACACACACATATACACACACACACACACACACACACACACACACACACACACACACACACACACACATACACATATACACACAAACAAACATACACACAACTATGTGAACACATGTGCAAACAGCTTCTGATATTCATACGCACACACACACTCAAATGTGTGTCAAATGTTTTTCCTCTGCACACACGACTCTACCATACACCCACATATTCTCGCACACCCTAACTAGCATGTTCACACGTTTGTAAAGACATGCTCACTCACACTCCACAGGCACAGCCAGGTTTGCACACTTCACTGCACTATTTATGCTGACATGAGCGCACACGCTAAACAAACCTGTAAACACACTTGCACACACACATACACACACACAATTCTCCTGGACTTTCATCCAGTCCACACAAAACACACACACACACACACACACACACACACACACACACACACACACACACACTCTCTCTCCCCTGTTGAGAGCTTTTACAGCTGGATAGGCTTCTTTTGTGTGTGTGATTTCATGTGAACCCACAGAGAACACACATACACTTGTTTGCCCGCACCATCACAGAGATCAGTCATTGAGAGGACCGGTGTAGTGGAGAGAAGGCACAGGAATCGACCAACGGAGATACTCTCATTACTCTATAGCTAGAACTCATTGATATACCTCTCGCTTTTTTCTTTTTCACAGTGAGAGGCTGTTTATGATTGTGTGTGTGTGTGTGGCATTCTCTCTCTATTTGCTTTGACTCTCGAGTGGACAGTGCACAGCGTGTGGGCTCGATAACCTTGCTCTACATCCATAAATTAATAGGCATGGCTTGCTTAGCCTACAGCGGCGTACGAATGTGCCTGCTTTTTTAGCCCTCCTCCACCTCCACCTCCTCCTCCTGCGGTAGCCCGAGTATGGTTGTCACGCTGCGTTGGTTTCAGGGAGAGTCGATACGGAGCGCCTCGTGCAGGTACAGGAGAAAGCGGCGTCCAAGCTCGGCTGACCACGACGGTAATGAGAACACAGCTCATGTGCTGCTGTCAGCGTGTTCGCCAGTCACGAGACGCAACCGTACAATTAACCCCCACTGTGGCTCAACGCCTGATAAACTGGCATCACTACACCGTTCCTTATACTGTGTGTGTGTGTGTGTGTGTGTGTGTGTGTGTGTGTGTGTGTGTGTGTGTGTGTGTGTGTGTGTGTGTGTGTGATTGGTTGAAGAAGGAGAGGTTTCTGAATAGTCTTGTCTCTGTGGTATACAATTGTTGTGTTGTTTCTTTATCCAAGAATGTATAGTGAAATATTGTAGTAGTTAGTTCAGAAAAAGTCGTTTTTTGTGTGCATGCACGGACTATGAAAATAAGATAAGAAGATGAAAGCTGCCCAATCTGTATTGGCTGCAAATGATGGTGTTTTGGCCCAGGTTGTTTTGATGTTTGCCTGATGTGTACTGTGCTTGTTCACAGCTTGGCTATGTAGTAGTGTGTGCGTGCGTGTGTGTGTGTATGTGTAAGAGAGGAATGAGAGGGTGTAGAGTGTGTTTGTGTGCATGTGTGTGTGTGGGGGTTTGTGTGCCTGTAAGTGTGTGTGTGTGTATGAGGGGGTGTGGTAGTGAGTGTGTGTGTGTGTGTGTGGGTAAATGAGGAGGCGTAGTAGTGAGTGTGTGTGCATGTGTGTGTATGAGGGTGTATAGTAGTGTGTAGTAATGTGTGTGTGTGTGTGAGAGAGGGTGGTGTTTTGTGGTTCATATGTTTACTGAGGGCCAGGGGCAGCGAGGTGCCTGCTGGCGGGAGTCTCACAGTGAGGTTATTTAACAGCGGCGTGTTTACCAGAGACAGCCTGGCGAGATGAGAGAGCTTTCCGGAAGGCTGTCTGCGTCTGGTGTGGGAGTGCGGCCCTCGCCACACGATGCGTTCTCTGCGTGCCGTCAGCCAGCAAGGTGAGGAGTCGGAGCTGATAGCACACCAATGTGTTCGAGGGCCCTGAGGGAAGAGAAACATGGAGACAGGGAGAGAGGGAGGAAGGGGATAAAACGAGTGTGTGAGAGTGAGAGTGAGAGCGAGAGAGAGGGTGAGAGTGAGAGCGAGAGAGAGGGTGAGAGTGAGAGCGAGAGCGAGAGAGAGGGTGAGAGTGAGAGCGAGAGCGAGAGTGAGAGTGTAGAGTATCCACGCGCAGCAGGCTGTCACACCACCTCAGCAAAGGATAACAGCTCTGTGTTTCACTTTCTTCCGCTTCGATTTTTTCCACTTTCATTTCTTTCCTGCTCTCTTCCTCTCTTCCCTTCCTCTCTTCCCTTCCTCTCTTCCTCTCTTCCCTTCCTCTCTTCCCTTCCTCCTGGTTCCTTTGGTTTTCTTTTTCACTGAGGCTTTTTTTTTTTGTTGTCCCAGCCCCTGCCTTGGCCAAACAGGGAATATATCCTTTGTAACAACACTCCTCCTACACACACACACACACACACACACACACACACACACACACACACACACACACACACACACACATTTGTCCTCCCTCATCCCCCCGAAAAACCGCAACGACACATTATTGTTTATTCAAGCATTTGTTGACTTATTTATTTGTTTACTTCTGGAGGCTAAACTTTGAGGATTGTCTGCTGTGGACTGTGCGAGGTGGTGTGTGTGTGTGTGTGTGTGTGTGTGCGTGTGTGTGTGTGTGTGTGTGTGTGTGTGTAAGTGAGGCACTGTGGGGCGGTGTCATGCCGTTAACTATTGATGGCGATGCCCTGCTTTATTTAGCAGCCGCATGAAACGGAGCGGTGTGACGCGCGCCACTGTCCCAGTGGCTGATGGGTACTCTGCGAACACAGCTGAAAGAAGTGTAGTAAAAAAACATCGAAAAGTGGGCGACCCAGCTGCATTCGTTGCTGCCATATGGTGCCTGCAGGAAAAAAAAAAAACACACACAAACACACACCACAAAGGCCTTGGTGCTTTTCATGCACCTCCCTGGAAAGCAACATCAATTATAGAGAGAGACATCAAAGATGGAGCAGGCTCCTGCTGACTATTAATGCCGCTGTGTCACCAAAGTCGCCTGAATTGTGCGCTCTTGTTTTTCCGCTGCCTTTGTGCTTTCCTCTGTGAATGAAATGTGACTGTGGTTGGGACTTTCTCTCTCTCTGTCTCTCTCTTCCTCTCTCTCTCTGTTTCTCTCTCTCTCGCATGCACGCTCTCTCTACCCTCTGTGTGTGCGTGTGGTTGAGCAAGTGTTTATTTGAGAGTGTGTGTGTGCTAGATGTATTTTGTAAGTGTGTGTGTATTTGCGTATGCCTGAGCAAGTGTTTTTAGTCTGTGTGTGTGTGTGTGTGTGTGTGTGTGTGTGTGTGCGTGTGTGCCTGTGTGCTTTACTGTTTGTCTTGTTTATGTGCATTGTCACATAGTGTTCTACACCAAGTTCTACACCAAGTGTTTTCATTGTGTTTTCATTATGGAGTTGAGTTGAGTCCCCTGCTTTGTGGCCTGTCTTTAGCGGAACTGCATGTTTGCCTGGGCTAATGAGCACCAGTGTATTAGCCGGACTTCGCTGACCTTCTCGTAACAATGCTTTGATTGAAGCAGCCTGATGCCCACAGGCTTGTCCATTCATTACAGGAGCGGGTGACATCCAAGGCTACTGGTCATTATGTATTATTTTCTCATTTTCTCCCACAGCTGGTTTTCATGTTCCCTGTGAATGACCCAAACAGCACAGGCATCACCAGCAGTGCTGTGTGTGTGTGCATGTGCATGCATGTGCACATACATTGGTCTGTGTGTGTGTGTGTGTGTGTTTATTTGTGTGTGTGTTTATTTGTGTGTGTGTTTATTTGTGT
>NC_063206.1:24091595-24096595 GCF_017589495.1 Alosa alosa | reverse complement strand
GCCGGCCCATGTGTGTGTGAGTGGAGAGTTATGGCTGAGTGCTATGAGACGGAATATAAATAAGGGGGTCCCCCTCCAGCTGGAGTGTGCTAAAGAGGGGTCCGGGCCATTTACACAGGAGCACGCACTTCCCACCCCACCAGGTCGCTACACGACAGGCTTTAATTGGCTTCTACTGTTCCACACACACACACACTCCTTTTTGTCTCACGCACACACACTCAAACAGACCCACTCTTCTTCCATATTCTTCCATATGAAAATGGTTTGCTCAAGACATTCACCACTTGATTAGCTTTTTTTTGTCCCCACCACCAGCACCAGCACTATTTCTGAGGACGTCCCTCTCATGTTTAGCATTCATTTGATTATCATCAGTGCCTGAGGGCTCCATAAGACCACGGCGCCCTCACAAAGCACCGAGAACAGAGGACCTGGGCCGCCACCGCCGTTTCATCCATTTAATCCATTTGAGAGATCATTGATGCCATTCATTCCCTCTCATTCGCTTGGAGTGACTGCAGGTTGAACACTTGGGCAGATGAGAGGAGGGTTCACAACACACCCACCCCGAGCGCTCCTAAGAGCCCATGATTTACCCCCCATGTCACAGACCTCTCGGGTCTCCTTTTGTTTTTCCCCACTTTCTTATTTCTTCATTTGCCCTCCCTCCCTCCCCTCCTCTACTCTCTCTCCATCTCTTACTATCCATCTCACTCTCTCTCTCCTCCATCTCTCTCTCTCTCTCGTTCCCTCGTTCCAATGAGATGAGAAGTTGCCCTGAGAAACAGGCAGGACTGCCAGCATTAAGGACCCACTCCATCACTTGGACTGAAGAGAGAGGACCTTTCATTGCCTCTGGTCCAGGAAATGCAGAGTAGTGTCTCAGTGTGTGTGTGTGTGTGTGTGTGTGTGTGTGTGTGTGTACAGCCTGGAGCCCTGCATTTGCACACCTCCGCACCTCCCACCCCCATGAACCCATCTCTATTCATTACACCCCCTGAGTGGCAGTGCAATCTCGACTACATGTGTGTGTGTCGCTGTGTATATGTGTGCGTGATTGCATGTATATTCTTGTATTTATGTCTTTGTGTTCAAAATGTTTACATGTGTGTGTTTGTGTGCGAGTGTATGTGTCTGTGTGCTTTTGTATGCATGTACTGTATGTGTAGATGTGTGTCCTTGTCTACAGCCTGTATTTCCAAAGCATTTGTGTTTATATGTGAATGGATTTATGTTCCTATATATGTGTCTGCAAGATGTTAGCGTGTGTGTGGGGGTTTATTGGTGTTTATATTGTGAGGTAAAACAAATGTGTTTATATTGGTGTGTGTGTGTGCACATGATTGAATGAGTGATTTGATTAAACACGGCCTCCTGCTGGGTGAGAGTGTGTGTGAGTGTGTTATTGCTGCACAGGCGGTGTGTCCGCCAGCCACTGGATAGTTAAGGTACGAACAGCTGGAGAGTTTGTGTGTGTGTGTCTGCGTGTGTGTGTGTGTGTGTGTCTGCGTGTGTGTGTGTCTGTCTGTCTGTCTGTGTGCGTGTGTGTCTGTATCTGTGTGTGTGTGTGTGCCAGCATATTTTGTTTAGGTAACATTCTGGCATGAAGTATCAAAACTGCTGGTAAGAAGCAAAAGGACAACAGGACATTCCATTAGGTTAGATAGCATCATCAGAAAACTAGTCCAGCTTAACGCTGACTGGCCTAACAATGGTCCAACAATTAGTGCGGATGGCATATAGGCATATTCAGCTGAATGCACTCAATTTAGATGTGGGTAAATAGAGAGGATGAATAAGAGAGAGAAAGACACAAGTGAGAAGGAAGGAGAAAGAGGAAGTGAAGATGCTAGAAGGGGGGCAGCCATGGCCTACTGGTTAGGGTTTCGGATTTGTAACTGGTTGCCGGTTCGAACCTCAACCAGTAGGCACAGCTGAAGTGCCCTTGAGCAAGGAACCTAACCTCACTGCTCCCCGAGCGCCGCTGTAGCAGGCAGCTCATTGCGCCGGGATTAGTGTGTGCTTCACCTCACTGTGTGTTCACTGTGTGCTGAGTGTGTTTCACTAATTCACGGATTGGGATAAATACAGAGACCAAATTTCCCTCACTTTTCTGAAAAGAGTATATATACTTACATACTTATACTGCTAAGCAAGAGAGTGGAGAACGTTATTGTGGTGGGACTTCTGTTCCGTTACCGGAGCAGCGCTCTGTGGGATAATGCCGCTGTGGCATTTTGTCCTTTGGACTCCTCCACTTTAGATAATAATCTGACACATTGATTATCACGCTGAGCGTTGACGTGGTTTAAATGTCCTAGTGCTGGAACAGACCAGAGGCTTCCTCACCACCCGGCACGTGTCAGAGCGGGACGAAGGCACTTGCGATAACATGAAGACACACTGCTTTAATACGTATATCATTATTATCACTCATTGAATTGATGCACTGTCAATCCCCTTAGCACTGCTTTATAATTATTCTTTAGATTTCTGCATCTACCCAATTAGAGTATATTGTGTGTTGAATTGCATGCTGTAATCCAGCAGTGTGCAGGTGCAGGCTTTGTGGAGTTATCTGTTGGTCTCTGTGCACATGTGTATGGTGTAATTATGAGTGAACAACACAACATTAGATACCTTTGAAGATGAGATGAGACATGAAAAGAGAAAGAGAGAGAGTATAGGAAGTTAAAGCATCTCTGACATCCTAGGGTATTATTTGGCTTGCTGTAAATTTGTGCTGACTAACAAAAGCCTAACTACCTCCCATCTCTTAAGGCGAATAGGAGGTAGAGGATCTAATTTTCTGCCTGTCTGAATTTGAATATGACTTATTCCCACATCCCTCTCTCTTCTCTCTCTCCCGCCTCTCTTTCTCTCTCTCTCCCTCCCTTCCTCTGATGGCTTCTAGTGTGCCGGTTTTCCCACTTGCTCAGGCGCGGACGTGTCGAGGGGGGGGGGGAAGAGTCACCCACACGGGAAAAACTTATCAAACTTTGATGAAATTACCCTGATGAAAGCTGAGCCCATATATTGCACCAGGCAGTCCAGATAGAAAGCGGTGACATGCTAAAAATTAACCGCCGCTGCCACTGCAATGCACCATCAGAGGTGACTTGAGACTCGGCGATGAAGCTGTGGATGCACGTGGAAGTGGAGTGCGTCTGCGGAGAGTGACGAGCTCATCTGCAGGAGTCACTCAGTTTCCCTCACTGTCACTCACTTTTGTCTCATCACTCGCGTCTGAGGGACGGAATAGATGGTTTGTTAGAGATGGCAGCAGGGCAGTTAACGCCTGAAATGAATGGTGGGATTGAGCTGCTGCCGTATCAGCTACATCTCTCTCTCTCCCCCTCTCTCTCTCTCTCTCCTCTCTCTCTCTCTCCTTCCCTCTACTCCTCTTCCCCTCAGTTTCTCTCAGTCATTCTCTCTCCCTCTCCTCTTTCATCCCTCCCTCTCTCTTTCTCTCTCTCTTACTCTCTCTCCCTCTTTCTCTTAATCTTTCTCTCATAAACACACACACGCACACATTCATTCTCCTTCTTGTTCTCTCTCTGCAAGTCTCTCTCCCTCTCTCCTCCACCTCTCTTTCCCTCTCCTTCTCTCTCCTCCCTCTCTCTCTCTCTCCCCCCACCTCTGTGCGGCCTGGCTGATTGGCTTTCTCTGGAGATTGAAGCGCTGTCTCCGCTCCTGTGGCTTCCTGCCCCGTCTGCTCTGCAGGGTGTGTTTGTATCCACGGCACGCACTCCTCCAAATGATGGGCCCTCATATTGTCACTGGCACAGCAGCCAAATTAAAGAGACGGCCAATTTTGTCTATCAGCGATGCGCATTCAGTGCACAGAGGCCGAGGGAGTGAATGTGTTTATGGGTGTGCGTGCGTGTGCCTGTGTGTGTGTGTGTGAGACTTTGTGTGTCTTTATGTGTGCTTTGGTAAGAGTCTGTGTGTGTGTGTGTGTGTGTGTGTGTGTCTTTATGTGTGCTTTAGTGAGAGTCTATGTTTGTGTGTGTGTGTGTCTTTATGTGTGCTTTAGTGAGAGTCCGTGTGTGTGTGTGTGTGTGTGTGTGTGTGTGTGTGTGTGTGTGTGTGTGTGTGTGGTCTCTGTGGTATGCTGTAACCTGGTCTGATTATGAGCACAGAGAGAGAGTGTGTATGTGTGTTAGTTGTGGTGGCTGGCCCCACTCTTTGATGATATAACCTGGAAGAGCAGTGCATGGGGAAATTGGGAGCCAGGCCTCCTGAAGTGAGTGTCCCTGCCAGCCCAGCACCACTCTTAACTCTCTCATTCCACTGGCACACGCTGAGAGACGAGCCGCTAAACACCACATAAAGCACATTCCAGCCCACACACCACACACCCCACAGCCTTTAAACAGCCCCCTGACCTGAAAACAGACCAACTTACTCGGAGTGTGTGTGTGTGACAGATGTGTGAGTAATGTGTTTAGTGTGTGTGTGTGTGTGTGTGAGAGAGAGAGAGAGAGAGAATATATGTTTAATTCTATGGTCATGGTATATGGCTATTTGGGTGTCTGTGGGTAAGTGAGCGTGAAAAGTATGTTTAGATGAATTGTCATATTTAATAGAAATGTGTGTGTGTAATAGAGAGAGAGAGAGACAGACACAGAGGGGGAGAGAGATACTGTGTTCCGTTGGATTGGCATGCATATGAGGATGTATGAGAAATATGACAAAGTGAGTAGTTGTATTGGAAATGTGTTTGTAATGTAAGTGTATGGCTGTGTGTGTGTGTGTGGGCGCCTGTGTGTGTGTGTGGGCGCCTGTGTGTGTGTGTGTGCCTCTGTGTGTGTGTGTGCCTCTGTGTGTGTGCGTGCGCCTGTGTGTGTGTGTGTGTGTGTGTGTGTGTGTGTGTGTGCGCCTGTGTGTGTGTGTGTGTGCACATGTGTGTGTGTGTGTGTGTGCATGTGTGTGTGTGCGTGTGTACTGTAAGTGTACTGGCCCTGCATATGTGTGTGTGGCTGTGAGCGTGGGGA
>NC_063206.1:23734095-23774095 GCF_017589495.1 Alosa alosa | reverse complement strand
TGTGTCACAAATGTCATAGCATTCTTAGTCAAAGTGCATGGCGCATATTGGTCATATTGAATGAAATGGATGTGATCCCTAATGTTCAACATCAACTTCCTATGGCCCACCGGTAGATTTTAGACCAGACATATTTTAGAGGAAACTGTCCACAACATAAATCCACAAATTAGTGTGTGTGTGTGTGTGTGTGTGAGAGAGAGAGAGAGAGTGTGTGTGAGTGTGTGTGTGTATGTAGACAGATCAAAGCCACACATTTGAGCCTCTTAAAAGGACCAAAAAGATGAGTCACTCTCCGACCATATGAGCCGGCGGTTTTATGATAAATATGGCCAGCAATTCAATTAATAAGATCTAAGCAGCAAAGCACATCGGCCCGGCTGGAGGAGGAAGAGGAGGGGGAGGGAGAAGAGGAGGGTGCTGTCACTGCAGTGGGGTAAGAGAATAGCAGAGACGCATGAAAGTGTTATGAGGACGGAGTAATAATTCATGTGAACAGCTGGTAAACACAATGAGGTCAAGCCAGAGGACTCGACAGGGATTTTAGCGCGCTGGATGAAGACGTGGCGGGTGACCGGAAAAAGCATCTCAAGGTTATCATTGTTGAATGTCTGGTGAGCTCAGAACTCTTGAGTGGGATCGGAGGGGAACATCTCAAAGAGGTGCCATGTGTGGATCGTAAAGGGCATTCGGCTAGGTTGGCCCAAAAAGTGCAAGAGATCACAGGATCAGTCTGTATTTTATTTGTAAATTAAGCTGCATTACAGACTTACAATGTTAAATGTTTGATATTTGGTTTTCAAGGATGCTTGATGATGATGATGATGTTGATGTCGACGACAATGACAATAAATGTATATTGAATGGTATTTCGCTGACTTTACCTGATGTACACCATTTGGGATCAAAGTAACTGGAACATTAAAGTAAAACTGACGACTGTGACAGAATGATATTTAGAAGTAGGTCAAGAAGGAGCAGAGCGTAATGTGCTGTGGATGGGTGAAGTTGTGAATGAACGAGCCCCACAGGCTCCTTAGGGATGGAGGAGGAGTGGGGGGTGGAGGATGGGATGACACTCTTTCTCTTTCTCTCTCTCTCTCCCTCCCTCTCTCCCTCCATCACCCTCTCCACCCTCCAGCCTCATTTGCATAAATTATTGAGAGGCGTCTACAAGAGAGGCGTCTGCCAGTGGCGTGGCCCGGGACCGGCGCACAAAGGCGCTCTCGCTTGTGTTAGTGTCCCCAGCAGGTTTGTGTCACTGCATGGCACGCTAATGCGAGCAGGCCAGGTTTGGTGGCTTTGGTGGCTGGCGGTTTGTGTTTGTGTCTTGGGTGGATGGACTGGCTTACCCTGTGCCCGGGCAGTCGTTGCTGGCCTCCAGATGGACCCACCAGAAAGTGAACGTCGGCCATCAGCTCGTTGTTGAACATCACCGCATTTCTGCCAGACAATAAATGCCACATGGACAAAAATCACTTATACATATTATACACTTATACACATATATGTACATATCACAGTGTTCCAGAACATTCTCCCCATCCTTCTGCACTCTTTCTGTTTTGCTTTTCTACATCTATCTGACAGCATCTATAAAACTGATTCTATATTCTGATTCTGATTCTATCTGACAAGAATAAAGGACAATAACATGAAAATAAATGGTGGTAGTGTGATTCTGTATTTCCAGTTGCGTGCACTTTGGCCTTCTTTATTGTCTGTTGACGACTTCCTTACAAAAGGTTAGGGGTAGGTTTGAATACTAATCTTCTTTCAAATATTAGCCCCCACACACTGACTATGGACTTACTCACCACTTGCACAGTATCACACATTACACAGCAACATACAACTATCATTCTGCCCTCATCTGAAAGTCTTCATCTAACAGTCTGACACCTCATTAACTGGAGTCCCTCACCGGACAATTAAAACATGAAGTACAACACAACACATGAATACAGACAAGCGCGCAAATGAATCCAGACAGAAAATAAGTGGGATAACGGCACAAGCATAGCAAAACAGAATGGAAGCGTGAAAACAGTCTTTATGTATTATTAAGTACCAAGCCACAGAGGAGGTCTGGGTAAACAAGGCATGATGCTCTGGAGCGACAACAAAGCCTGGTGCGAAAGCACACACTTGCCCCGACCAGCACTGGGCTTCCCGGTGACAGCCGGGTAAATATTTCCAGTTAACGGCAAGCCAGTGTTGTGTATATCAAACATTCTCTCTCCTGTTAACACCAGGCTGGTGTTGCATATATCAAACACTCTCTTTTCTCCAGTTTACACCATGCTGGTGTTGTGTATATCAAACACTCTCTCCAGTTAACACTGGGGCCGGTGTTGTATATATCAAACACTCTCTCCAGTTAACACTGGGGCTGGTGTTGTATATATCAAACACTCTCTCCAGTTAACACTGGGGCCAGTGTTGTATATATCAAACACACTCTCTCTCCAGTTAACACTGGGGCTGGTGTTGTGCATATCAAACACTCTCTCCCTAGTTAACACCAGGCCAGTGTTGTGCATATCAAACACTCTCTTTCTCTCCAGTTAACACAGGGGCCAGTGTTGTGTATATCAAACACTCTCTCCAGTTAACACTGGGGCTGGTGTTGTATATATCAAACACTCTCTCTCCAGTTAACACTGGGGCTGGTGTTGTATATATCAAACACTCTCTCTCCAGTTAACACTGGGGCTGGTGTTGTGCATATCAAACACACTCTCTTTCTCTCCAGTGAACACAAAGTATATGTTGTGTATATCAAACACTCTCTCAAGTTTACAATGGGGCTGGTATTGTGTATATCAAACATTCTCTCCAGTTAATAATGGGGCTGGTATTGTGTATATCAAACACTCTCTCCAGTTAACAATGGGGCTGGTATTGTGTATATCAAACACTCTCTCTCCAGTTAACACCAAGCCGCTGTTGTGCATATCAAACACTCTCTCTCCAGTTGACATTGGGGCCAGTGTTGTTCATATCAAGCAAACACTTGACTCTGGAAGCTTGCTCACCATGAGCAGAGTGACATGCAGACATACCAGGAACCACAGATGGAGAATGTGAAAACACTTGCTGTGCTTGGAGAGGAGACACAAGTGCTGTGTGACTAAAACAAATGGATCAGACACACAATACAAGCCCATAGTGATCTTATCCTGCTACCCTCCTCCTCTCCAAGACAGACTCAGCACACCTTGTTATGAGATACTTGAAGGGAATCCTAACACTGTAAGGTTCTTTTTTCACTCTATCAGAGTGAAGAGCTAACTTGCCATTTAATTTAAGCAGGATCATTTTTACAGCTTCTGTAATGGCACATTGCTTGAATTAATCTTCCTCAAATGAAAATCACATTCACTAATTATTTTTTTCTCCCTCCTTAATTCTCCTCACATTATTGAAGAGAGGATTGTTCTGACTCAGGGATGAGGGGAGGTTGTGGAAGACTTCACCTACCTCTCGCGGATGGTGGAGTAGAGTCCTTGCCAGTTGCAGTTCTGGATAGTGTTGTTATTGTTTAGGTTCTGCTGCTGGTATTGCTGGACAGTGGTGGTGGTAGTGGCCGTCGCCGGCTTCTTGGTGGGGAAGATCTCGGCCGACATCTTCTTCTTCTTTTTGGTCTTCAGGGTGATGATCTCATAACACACAGGGGGGAGTTTAGACGAGCTGCTCGGGCTTCCCTTTTTGGAGTTTTTGCTTGAGCGGTTCTTCACCGACTCTGGAAGCATCAACAAGAAGGTCAGACATTTCATGTTCCGTCCCTTGGCATCGACCATGAGTGTTGTTCAACTGCTGAGCAGTGCCAGATCATGCAGAGAAGACATTCAATAGGACATAAAAAGAAAAAAGAAAAAAACACAAGGGTTGGGGTAGAGGAGAGAGACACAGGCTCAGCAGGGCAAAGTAGAGGGTTATGAGCCAGAGAGAGAAAAAAAAAGAAAAAAAGCAGTGCAGCTGAGAGGGTGACGAAAAAAAAACAGAATTCCCTTCAAATTTCACCTTTGTTGTGAGCAAAGTGATTCGATTCCACTTCTTCCTCTTCTTTCTCTCTCTCTCTCTCTTTCTCTCTCGCACACTCTCTCTCTTTCTCTTTTCCTGAGGATGCACTTTTCCTTTTTTCCCTTTTCAAGTTTTATCTGAAGACGAGTGGTCTTGTCGGGTCCCCATCACTGTGGCTCCCCCGCTGCCAGTCTAACACGCTTGCTTGTTCGCTCCCTGTGAAGTGTGTGTGGATTAGAGTCTTCTCTCTCTGTCTCTTTCTCGCTCTCTCTCTCTCTCTCTCTCTCGCTCTCTCTCTCTCTCTGCTCCCTGGGCTTTCGTGACAGTTTCAGATTTAGTGCTGCTGCAGTGCTCCTGAGGCAGGCAGCCTCTGCTCTGACTCTCTCACTTTCTCACTCTTTCTCCTCCCTCCGTCCTTCTCTCTCTCTCTCTCTCTCCTCCTCCTCCTCCTCTTCTGTCTCTCCGGCTCTGTGCGGCTTCTGAGAGCTCCGCTGCAGCGGCAGCAGCAGCAGGGTGCGTTGGGCACGGTCCTGTGACTCTGAGGCTGGTTTATGCTGACTACAGGGGTTGAATGGGAGAGCGGAGAGGAGAAAGTAGCCCCCCTGCAGATGCGAGCGAGGCATCCTCTCCAGCTCAACCAATCGGCTGTGGCCTCCTCTCTGATTGGCCGCAGCAGCCCTGCGCATCACTTACTAGAATATTCAAAGTCCCTCTTCAATTAAAGGGACAGTGGCACAGCCCTCAGACTGACAGGGTGATCATCTCAACTTTGATTTAGTGGCTGTTTTTTTCCATCCCTGCTCTCTTACCTTGAAGAGTATACTGATCCTTTGTGCGTCATTAATAATGTAAAAATGTCAGGTCATTCAAACGAGTGGAAAGGGACTTGATTCATTTATGGTTCCTTATATTCAAGAGAGAACAGTCCTGGATTTGGTCAGAGGATGTTAACAAATTAGTTACTACTCTCTTAATAAGTTATACATTGGATTTTTGTGTTTTTGTTGTTTTGTTTGGTTATTACTAGGGTTGGTAATGCAGAATCAAGCTTACTGTATGCACAATAGTTTGGGTAGTAAAAGGATAGGATAGATGCACTAATGTGTGTGCTGTCATATACAAATGCAAGGAATTCAGGAATAGTGTGATTAGATGTTTTTAGAAGATTTGGATCAATGTGATCATTAGCAGCTATTGTAGTCTTGGGCATCACACATGAGCATCATCATGAGCAACAAAGCACTTGAAAAAGCTTTATTGTGCCTTTTTCACAATGGTTTGAACCAGCTAAAATAAACGGTACAAAACTAAGTAAGCCATATTAACAATTCAAGTAGACCCAATTGTTTTCTTTTTTTTCTCATCACATACTGTAATTAAAGTTTTTGTATTGCTTTGAAGACACTGAAGTATAAAGTTTGCCGTGAAGTCTTCCAGAGGATACTCACCGACTGTGTCCAATTAGCTTCTCTCCGAGTAAACAAAAGCGGGACAAATCCCTAATGCTGCTTTGATGTGTTTTGTAAAGTCGCTTCTTCCTCTCCTCATCAAGCTATTTCTTCCTCTCTCCGTTGCATTTCATCAGTGTCTGAAGTGGCTTAAATTAATGATGTTGATGATAGGGAGTCAGGAGAGAAACCAGTAGAGGAGTAGCCCGTTTGCATTTGGAATTCCAGGCAGCTCCGACATCTGAATAAGGAAACAGAGTGGTGTGGCCTCTGCTAGTTTAACTGAACTGGCCATTAGATCAGACATTTTTCAAAAAGAGAGAGTAAAAAGGAGAGAGTGAGAAAATACTTGCAAGGCTAAAGTCCGATTCGAGTAAGAGCTTGTGTTGAATCTACCTGTGAGTGGTTGCTCATGTTTTAAACAAGCAACTCTACACGACAGACCTGCTTTATATGTATGTTGCATAATGTAGGCTACCATTTCAAGGAGAGGGAGAGAGAGAGACAGAGAGAGAGAGAGAGAGAGAGAGAGAGAGAGAGAGAGAGAGAGAGGTGGATGACTTATCTGCAGCTCTCAGCCTGGACCTGCCATAACCAACCCATGCACTGCTGTTGAGGGCTTTTTCTTACTAATAGGGAAAGCCCTTCTTACAGAGTGCGTGTCCATGTTCTTGCACTGACAACGAGGAGAGAGAAAAAAAACGCCTCGGGCAATATCTCAGCCTGAGGTCAAACGTCCTTAAATGAGACATCTCAAATATTTTATTTAAAACGCTTCATGGCAAAACCCATCTCCAGGATGCTATATCTCATCCACTGAATGGAAAATGCACATTGATTTATGTATAGCATGTTGAAATGTAATAATGTTATTTTCCCAGCTCAGGGTGGGACATCTTGTCTCGTCTGTTTGCCTGAGGACATTCTCTGCGGGGCAATGCATTATGCCGGGCAAATAGGTGAGAGATATTAAGCAGATTGAAAATGTCGGCCCACTTGTCCTCCGTTAGGGCTCTGTGAGTCTGGCGAGAGCCTACTGTCCCCTGTGATCAGCGCAAATGTTACTCTGTGAAACCGCCATCAGCCACTAGAGACGTTGCCCTGGTAACCATGTTCACAGGGAGCGTCAGGACAAGCAAGAGTAAGGTGACAGACAAAGGCACAATTCTAATGAAACATGCAATATGTCTGTGTGGACATATAGAATACATCCAGCCAACCATTACATATTTTCAAAGGCACGTTCTGCTATTTCATAATGCTGTATTATAAATGTAGGCTACTTAGTAAATGCCATTGATTGATTAAAACACAGTTAAAGGAGAAATCCGACGATTTTTCACATAGATAGTATGAACATGGGGCCTCACAGACATGACCCCAGAGTGTAGCGCTGTAGCTGTCTGGCTTCTTTAGCTGCTGGAACTAGCAACTCCAGCTATGTAAAACCGATTGTTTTTCTTTGGTACGGACAGCACTCTGTGACCTCGACAAACAGAGATCTATGTGCAAAAATTGTCCTTTAAGCTAGTGCAGGTTTTTCATTTAGCAATATGATACCCAATTGAAATGGTGACATAATATACACTATATGTACTAGCTTTTTAGTGTAGAGATGGTACTCTGATTTGTTATTTGCAGTAATAGTTAAGTGTACTGTGCCACATCATTGCTTTCTGCACTGATACCTCCCCCCTATTAAAACAGCATTCACACTTTTTCTCCTCAATAAAGAGACAGTGTGAGCAAGCGAAACACAAATAAACATTCAATTTCTAATTATGTGGAAGTTATTAATAAAGTGGTAATAAAATCAGTGAACCTGAGATTGTATACTAAACAGCGTCACAGGCCTGATGAGATTTGAAATAGGATTATGAAAGTGAGCGAGTTCATTAGCAAGCTCACAGACTGGCTCACATAAAGGACTGAGTGTTCCTGCTCTGTTTTCTCCTTAAAGAGAAGCGAAAAAGAAGAGTGAGAGAGATAGGGAGAGAGGCAAAGAGAGAGAGACAGAGAGAGAGAGAGAGGTGGGGGAGTGTGTGTGTGTGTGTGTGTGTGTGCGTGAGGAGTGTGTGTGTGTGTTTGTGAGAAGTGTGTGTGTGAGAGAGAGAGAGAAAGAGGGAAGGAGAGAGAGAGAGGGAGAAAAAGTGTGTGTGTGTGTATGTGTGTGTGTGTGTGTGAGAAGTGTTTGTGTATGTGAGAAGTGTGTGTGAGAGAGAGAGAGAGAGAGAAAGTGGGAGAGAGGGAAGGAGAAAAAAAACATTGAACCTCCACGGTGGCTTTGACAGAAGGCCATTCTGCACACAGTGGCACCTGCTGGGAGGGTTGGCGCGGAGAGAAGCTGAGCGGAGCTGGGAAATGAACAGCAACGGACGGACGCTGGCACTGGCTGGCAAGGCGGGCAAAGCAGGCAGGCCGGCAGGGCTCGGGATCCGGCAGGCCACTGTCCAACGCCTCACCCGCTCTCTCTATCTCTCTCTCTTGCTCTCCCTCTCTCTCTCTTTTTCTCGCTCTCCCTCTCTCTCTCTCCCTCTCTCTCTCCCCCTTCCTTCTTTCCTCTGCGCTATTAGAGCAGCGAGGGGCACCTGACAGGTGGGGATGGAGGGAGATGGCCACAGCCCAGAGACGGGGCTTTACTGCGTCCAAGCACACACTCATATACACACACATGCACACATACGCAGGCACACACACATACGCACACACACACATGCGCACACACACACGCAAGCACACACATACACACACACGCAGACAGGCACACACACATACGCACACACACATACACACACATACACACACACATGCACACACACACACACATGCGCACACACACACGCAAGCACACACATACACACACACACACATGTGCACGCACACTAGCCTCCGATATGCTTCGTCCGTGGGGCCCAGAGGATTTTGGGGGGGGCAGGGGGAGGTGGCACTGTTGGCAGGCCAAACGCTTGTGCGGTGTGTGTGTGTGTATTTTGTGCCCGATGAGGATTTGTGTGTGTGTGTGTGTGTGTGTGTGTGCATGTTTGTTTGTTCTGAGGAAGCACACACTTCTAAAGCATTTGTGTGCAGTCCAAGCATGTGGAGAATCTGTTCAAACTTCCTGCCCATTAACGAGCAGTTACCACCGGCGGCCACGGTCAAACACGTTTCCCAAACTCTCACACTCTCACTCTCTCTCTCCCTCTGCAATCTGCTCCACTCATACACTCTCTCTCTCTCTCACACACACAACTCTCTCTCGCTATCTCTCTCTCTCACACACACACACACACACACATACACACACACACACACACACACGCTCACTTAGACACCAACATCATCATTACCGCTATCTGCTTGAGAGCCTTTGTGGCTCATTCACATGCCAATTGGTGTGATAGGGGGAGAGTGTAAACCTTGACTCGTTCTCATCTGTAGGGCCTCCTTCTCTGCCTCAATTACAGCTCGATCGGCCACAAAGGACAGCTCTTTAAGATGCCACACAATGCGCGCGTGCAGTGCAGTGCCGTCGAAACCCCATTATTAACAAATGACTACATTTCCCAAATCATCGTTCTCATCAGCCTAATTGTGCCAAGCTTCCTACGAGCGGCAGCTTTTTTTTCCGAACCTTTTCATGTCACTCTCAACTCCATCTGCCTCACCGGCGCACGGCTAAGAGACGCTCTGCGTGCGCACTGGAGACAAAAGTGTTTGTACCGTGTCCCGTTGAGTTGATGCATGGGTATCTGCACATCCACATGACGCGATCGGCCATATTCTCGGCGTTTGGGGAGGTGACAGAAAGAGATGGCACAAAATGATCCCTGTGGGAACGAATATGAGTGGTTGGTTCATGGTCTGTCTGGTTCCCAGAGACCTGATTTATGGCTCATGCTAGCCAGCATTCACACCTAGTCATCATGGTGGGACATTACAAATTGTATTTGTTTCGCACCATGAATCTGACATGTATAAAGAGCATCAATAACCTTATGGAGTGGGGTGGGCTATGTGAAGAGAAGTGTATGTGTGTGTGTGTGTGTGTGTGTGTGTGAGTGAGAGAGAGAGAGAGAGAGAGTATGTATGAATGTATGTATGTGTGTGTGTGTGTGTGTGAGAGAGAGAGAGAGAGAGATAGAGAGAGAGTATGTATGAATGTGTGTGTGTGTGTGTGTGTGTGTGTGTGTGTGTGGGAGGAGAGGTGAATCTCCCATCTGCTCAAGAGCTGAAGCAAAAATATCTGAACCTCCAGGGGTGTGTGTTTGTGTGCGTGGGTGCATAAGTGTGTGTGTGTTTTTGTGTGTGTATTTTCATTATCACATGCATCCAGGAAGTAAGGATTCAATACTGAACTCTGGAGGAAAATGAAGCATGTTTTATGTGTCGGGGCTATGTGTGGACATAGTAACAATTAAATTCAAGATTATTAACATTTAACACAGATTATATTGATTATCCCCTTAGTAATCTAATGTCTTATTTCTTAAAACATAAATCTCAAGAGAGAACACAGATAATGCAAAGATAATGGCTTTTCAAAATGTATTTTCACACAAATATGCATTCAACCTTTCTCATTCACAGTCAGTTCATAACAAAAACAGGTTTTAATGTCCCACAGGAACACGCACCAGAGTGAATGGAAATAAAAAAAAAAGCTTCCCAAAACATTCTGTGACAAAGTGCGATTAAAATCCACCGGATTTTGTGCGATCAGCAGCACCGGAGCGTCACAGGGAACTGTGCTCGATCCAGTCCTGTTCACCCTGTACACATCTGACTTCTGCTACAACACCAAGTCATGCCACATGCAGAAGTTTTCTGACGATACTGCAATTGTGGGGTGTATGAGGAACGAGTAGGAGGAGTACAGGAGCCTGGTGGAGGACTTTGTGCAATGGTGCAAACTCAATCATCTTCAACTAAACACTTCAAAGACCAAGGAGATGGTGGTGGATTTCCGCAGGTCTAAGCACACTCTGCTACCAGTCCCCATTAATGGGGTCAATGTGGAGGTGGTAAGCACCTACAAGTATCTGGGTCTCCACCTGGACAAAAATCTGTACTGGTCAGCCAACACTGACGCACTCTACAAGAAAGGGCAGAGCAGGCTGTACTTCCTGAGGAGGCTGCGGTCCTTCAATGTGTGCAGCAAGCTCCTCAGGATGTTCTACCAGTCTTTTGTTGCCAGCGTCCTCTTCTATGCAGTGGTATGCTGGGAGGAAGCACAAAGAAGAAGGATGCGGGGCTTAATTGACAGGCTGGTAAGGAAAGCTGGCTCTGCAGTGGGAGCTGAACTGGAGTGCATCACTTCAATATCTGACAAAAGGACCCTGAACAAACTGATCAACATCTTGGACAATGAGTGTCACCCACTCCACAGCACTATTGTTAAGCAGAAGAGCCTGATCAGCTGGAGACTTCGCTCACTGCCTTGCACAACAGACAGACTGAGGAAGTCATTTGTCCCCAGGGCCATTGAACTGTTCAGTGCTTCACTTAAGGGAAGAGGAGAGATAGACTTATCTCCATAGTCTGTCTGCCTCTTCACCCCCTCCATGTTTGGATACTGTCTGTCCACTAGCCACTTTTTACCACTGTCTTTCTACCTCACTGTTTGCGTGCTATTCTAGCACATATGCATAACCCCTACCTCCATACCACAGCCGAACTGTGGCCACACTTATACCTTTTCTATATATATATAGTTATATATATAGATATATAGACTTTATTCTTGCACTGTTGCACTGTTGGACTTACTCATTTGCACTATTACCATGACACTCATTCACACAGAGCACCTTACCTTACCTTACTATGCACAGAGAATCACAGGCTCAGTCCCTGCCTCAGTCATTGCAAGCGCCTCTTGATTGATTAATCACCCACTATGTGGATACTGTTTTTAGAATTGATTTAGATTAAGTGTTAGTATAATTTGTATTTTAGTATATTTAGTAAATTCTTTATCTTCTACTGTCCTTATTGCTTAGTTGTGTTTTTTATATTATATACTTTTAATTACTTTTTCTGCTGTTAGTGAATGTGTGTGTATTGTCTGTATGCTACTGAGAGCTTGAATTTCCCCTGGGGATCAATAAAGTATCTATCTATCTATCTATCTATCTATCTATCTATCTATCTATCCATCCATCTATCTATCTATCTATCTATCTATCTATCTATCTATCTATCTATCTATCTATCTAAGTCTCTAAATAATCCAACTGAAAGTGCAAAAATATTAGCCTGGTTAAAACCAGACTCATTCACATCGTGAATAGATTGGGAAACGTTTCCAACACTAGCGTTGCGTTAGCCACAGACACTTTCGATTTTGAAACTATAGCATCATCATCGCCTCTCGATTGATTGGCCTGACCTTTTGGGGGTCTGATGGAAACGTTAGTGAATTATGGTGTTCCAGACAAATATCTCTCTGAAAGGAGATCTAGGTGGGTGTGGCCAGGCTGCAAAAAATAATAATCCCCAACTGAAGTAGAAAAAAAGAAAAGAAAAAACAATGCCTTCAATGAATGAAAAAACAACCCCAGCAACATAAAGTAAAGGATCCATCTCACCAGTATAAAGAAGAGTAACATGACGTCGGATGGTAATCTTCTTGTTTGGTCTTTCAAGGCCGGTAAGTGCTATTTTCAGCTATTACCACGGTTTGCTGGTTACCCCATTTACAGACACTTTTTTGTGTTCTCTGCACCTCTCTCTCTGTTTCTCTCTCCCTCTCTCTGCTCCCCCCTCTACCCCCTATATCCACCTCTCTGCCCCCCATACATCCTCCTCTCTCTCTTTCTATGCCCCCCATACATCCACCTCTCTCTCTTTCTATGCCCCCCTGCACCTCTCTCTGCTTCCTGCATATATCCACCTCTCGCTACCTCTCTCTGCCCTCCTATATCAACCTCTCTCTCTACCTCTCTCTGCCCATATATACACCTCTCTCTCTCTCTTTCTAGATAGATAGATAGATAGATAGATACTTTATTGATCCCCAAGGGGAAATTCCAGGTCTCAGTAGCAAACAGACATCACATACAACATGCACTTACAGCAGACAGGGTAAATATGAGTATATACACATAACACTTATATTTACCCTTTCTGCTGGAAGTGCATGTTGTGTGTGATGTCACAGATACTGTATGCCCCCTATATCCACCTTTCTCTGTCTCCTGCATATATACACCTCTCTCTGCCCCCATATATCCACCACTCTCTACCTCTCTCTGGCCCCCTATATCCACCTCTCTACCTCTCTCTACCCCCCTATATCCACCTTTCTCTGCCTCCTGCATATATCCATCTCTCTCGCGCTTCCTCTCTCTCTCTCCTGCAACCTTGCACTGCTGGGTCAATACTGAGAGTGGGCCGGGTCAGTAGTGCGGGCCTGAATGATTCAGCAGCACCTGCTCGTCATGAGCCGAGGAGGAAGTGGGGGCATCCAACAGCTGCTTGTCCGTCGTTTCGTTTACACCTGCCCTGCCCGACCAGACTGAAGCCTTTTGTTCTCATTTAAGGTATTAAAAAATAAAAACAAGGAAAGGAATTAAAGGCCTACAGTATGCTGTTGTCATATCCTGAGCCTCATTTCCAATTGATTGTCTGTGTTCTTTCATTGCAATTTACTATTCAATTTGTTACAGTAAAGGTGCCATCCAAAAGCAGAGACCCAAGTTTGTACTCCTTCTGTGGGTAGAGTGACTCCAAATTCAAGCGACTCTGTTGTGCACAAATGTATCCCATTACTCAATTCCATTACATGTCTCATCACATTCATAAAACAAAGCAAAACAAAAACAATATATTCCTTATTACCTCATGTACCTCAAGTATATTCTGTACCCTCCCTGCATTTGTAGTACAAAATGGTGAAATTATGCCTGCTGTTTCAATATTCCCTGACTGAAAATATTCAATCAACTGTACAAACACAAGCCACACACCTGTTGTCTTTTTTCTCTTCCTCTATGTGCGTAGGCGTTGCCTAGGAAGCACAGACAAAACAAACGTCAAGCACAGGGTCAAGAGTTACATTTTAATGCAGCTTACACACAACAGAGGCAGTTTCATAAGTCTATATTTGTTAAGACGCTTTGTAGCCTACTGTGTATTGTTTTCTCAACAGAGCCACTTCTTTCACACATCGACTAATCCCCTTTCTCTTTTTGACAGCACAAGAGTGCTAAATTAACAGTTTTTCTCAGCACTGCGCCAAGAGCCAACAGCTCTGTTGTCTAATCCATTCATGAACTGCAGGTAACATGTCTATTGTAGCAGTGGGCCTTATCAATGGACTCGGAAAAGAAAAAGATTTCATTGTTTCCAAGCACGAGTCTTTGAAGCATAGCATTACTGCTATTTGGATATTGAAAAACACAAATATTCAAAAGAAATTCCACTCACATAGCTATCTTGCTTGCTGCACTTGACAAAATATCTATTCAGAGTACAGTAAGCGACAGTGCAAGACAGGCTGGCCCCTAAAGCCAGCTAATCTGTTGGCTGTCTTACACTGAGGGTAAACCTATTTATTGTAGTATATAACACATTGTACAAACGGCACAATTTACTGTTCATGTTGTTTATAACAGTACTGTAATACCAGTGGCTTTTAAACCAGTATATCAGTTTCAATAGAGCAGCTCAAGCTGAATGCCGAACACTAGTATTTGACCTGTAAGAGACTGTAACCTCATTCACAAGGGCTCTTGAATGTGTTAACAGGCTGGACCCAGCTGTGGCTCTGGTGGGGGGGACTTAAAGGGACCGGGCACTTACAGTATGATGACTTTTATTTCAATGTTTTCAATACAATCTCAGACACTATTGCTGAACTCTTTCGCTGCCGTCATGCAGATTACGATTCAGATCTATTTTAGTCGGCGCCTCTCAGTAAAATCCATTGTTTATCGAAGGCTTGTCAGTAGAACATTTTGCCGCCGGTGTGCGTGGACACGTGAGGGAAATGTGTGTGAGCGCAATCATGTGGGCAACTACAGTATACGCAGGGGCCTTAGGAGAGGAGTGCATCACCCTTATGGAGAACTGACCCCGGCAACCCCGAGCAGGCTAACCTACCGCATCGTGTGCCGCTGCTGAACCCCCTCCTCCCACTCCAGTCCTCCCTTCTCCAACCATCGCTCCACTCATCCGCACTTCTCTCCATCTCTCTGCACACAGATCGTGCCCTCACACCCCCTCAGTGGATATTCCTCCCACACACTTCTCCTCTGGCAGTGGAAAAAATGTGTCACCTTTTCCTCCCGGCTTCCCATCAGCATTTCTAAGCAGGCTCTGTGATAACGATAACACACAGGGCTGGATGGGATTCGTGGACAGGCTCTCGCTGGTACGGAATACCTGCTCAGCCTGACTGCGGATGATGATGACGGTGGAGGCTCTTTGTGCTGTGTTTTGTTTGTGTTCTGCTCTTTGGCAGACGAGTGGAGATTGGCCATATGGTTTTGTGTGTGTGTGTGTCTGTGTGTGTGTGTATCTGTATGTGTGTGTGTGTGTGTGTGTGTGTGTGTGTGTGCTTTAGCGTAGAGACACTTTGAATACTCCAGGTGCAACACAATCAAATGGGGCTTTGGCAATACACTTCTGTTCCAGCCGATCATTATGTTCCTTATCATTCTGGTAGCACATTATCTGAAGTATTAGATTGGTAGTCATTGATTGCAAGAACACTGCTCTACCTGAATGATTCAGTAATGCTGGCCAATTATTTTATGAATGTGCTTTTATTCTGTTCAATCTCTTTATTGCTCTGCTCGGGAATGATAACCCTGGACCTATATTGGCTCGTCAAGCCAAGCTTTCTTTATCTGTCCTCTGTGTGTGTGTGTGTGTGTGTGTAAAGGACAACATGTGCATGTGTATGTGTGTGTGTGTGTGTGTGTGTGTGTGTGTGTGTGTGTTTAAAGCACAGCATGTGTGTAAAGCCCTGGAGGGTGCTATGGACACTGGGGTTGAAATGTATGGGTTCTCTTCCTTAGTCCTGTGGTGCGAATGCAGAGCAGCACAAAGCCGGTAATGAACAGTCTTTTGTCAAAACACCAGGAAAAAGCTTCCTCTGGCTTCTCGGCGAGGGACGGCGTTGTCTGTAAGATAACAGTAATAATAATGTCATCCCTGCGCGCCTATGACATCTGTGCCTTTCAGACAGAAAGGCAAAAAACTAAAAGCACTCGTTTACCGCTGCATCTGTCACTTAAATGCTAAAGCTGTTTTTTTATTATTCCCATGAAGTCTCTGGTGTGAGGTCCAAAAACTCATAATACAGCCAGAATGCACTTTTATTGTGTAGTTAAAATCCACCCATGCATCACCTTTATTACAATGCCTGTAATTTCAGCAGGGCAGACATTAAGTGTATAACATTAACCATAAAGATATGACATGCATTGTTTCAACCAAAGGAGATTTCAGGGATGGGTCCATGAGAGGGGAGTGTGACACAGACCAGACATGGCCATCAGAGACAGAAGAGGGAAAAAAACGTGTTAAAGGAGCGGGGTGATGAAACAGAAGATGAGAGCAGGAGAAAGCTGACACAAAGGAACAAGAAGGGAGGAGAAGATATAGCTGGCAGGTGTGATCCTGCACCACTCCACTCGGTCCATTCTGACGACACACACACACACACACACACACACACACACACACACACACACACACACACACACAGACACACACACACACAGACACACACACAGACACACACACACACACACACACAGCCCCCATTCGACTCGCTCTCTGTGTTCCTTGCCACATTCATCTTAGTTACATGTGTCTGGAACTGGAGAGGAATGTGCACACAGACTCAGTCGGCATTGTTTTCAACACAATGTATGTTTTGGATTTTTTTTAAACAAACGGCTTGTTCCAAGAGTGTCCTTGTCATCCTAACAATGTATGTTTTGTTACAGCAATTGTCTTTAATTGACAACATGCTGCTTGGGTTAGGATTAGGGTTAGGTTTCATGTGTCATGACAGTGTCATGTTACTCTTATGTCGAGACTGTCAAGTAAAGTGTTACCAAATTATTTTCAAGTCTGGTTTTAAAAGAAAAGCTTTGGATATGGACAGAGAATGGAGAAATAGGTATTAAGCCTGTTTTTGAATCATATTGATCATTTTCCACTGATAAAATGCTCAATCATCTCTAAGGATTATTAGATAGTGCACCTAGACCATCCGTGTGCAATCATGGGCATTCACAGTTTGTGCCGTCCAGTTCAATCCTTGTCCACTGACCATTTACCTGTGACACTCTTGGCAGCCTCAACCTTTTTCCAAGTGTGTTTATGTGACAGGGCTGTGATTCAACTGTAGAATCTCATCAGTGAAACTAGCTGGATTTGGGCCGTTGTTTTTTTTTTTTTTTTTTTAAACAACGTTACGTGGGCCTGGCCACCACATCTTAACACTAATTCCTAATGATTCCATTACACACTAATGGGAGCTGTCAGTCCGATCTGACCTTTTCTGATGTTATCGCTGGCCAACGTAAACAGAGCGATAGTAATCAGGATAATGAGTTGTTAACATGAGGCCCAATGCATAAAATGTCACCCTCAGTGCCCCCCCGGAAACAAAGATGTTTGGCTCGTGCCGGGTTTTTGAAGTTGTGTGTGAGATAAAGCATCGTGAACCTTCTCTTTATACTCGTGCACTGGCATTGATTCCCAGCGCTCGATAAGCACCAGCCCTGTGTTCTCCCCAAATTACAGGGCGTGTGCTTTGCAAGCCTTAAAGATCAGGCCACCTTGTTATAATTTAAAACTCTCTTCTCTAGTCGTGCAGAAATACCATTCATTTCATACGGGCGAAGGGGTGGTGGGTGTGAGGAGGGGGCGGGTGGGGGCTGGGGGTGGGGTTGTAGGGGGGTGGTCGGAGGTGACATTAAAGGCGAGGCAGAAGAGAGGCACTCAAAGATTGGAAGAGACGGAGACTGGCGTCAGAGTGTGCGAGAAAGAAAGCGGGGGAGGCGCGTGACCCAAGAGCATGCTGAAAAGACCTCATTTGTGATAGAAGTCCTGCGGCCACAGAAACTGTGTGTACGAGTATCCAGATCTCGGTGCCCGACAGGCAACAGGAACTTATTATGGTGTACCCTTTTATTCTGGGAGAGAGAGGGTGTGTGTGTGTGTGTGTGTGTGTGTGTGAGAGGATGGGGGGGACGCAATGTGAGTGGCTACATGCACCAATTAGTTGTGGTAGAAAGGTGCTTAGAAATGTGCTGCATTTTTAATCCAAGCAGTTTTTGTCATGTGTGTCAGCCTCAGGCCTCAAGGCTTCGCCAGCCGAATTAATTTCAATAACGCTGACGTTACTTAAAAGGTCAGACATAAATGGTGGACTGTTGGTTTTAATTGCAAGATTTAGCATGCCTGTCCCTGGCGCTCTATTTATCTCAGAGTGCACCAGTTTCCACACAATCCCCAAAGAGCTCTGTTTTGTCTGGTCTGCTGTGGCTGTGACTGCGACTACAACTGAATGCGTCTGACTGTGTGTGTGTGTGTGTGTGTGTGTGTGTGTGTGTGTGTGTGTGTGTGTGTGTGTGTGTGTGTGTGTATTTGTCCACATTTGTAGTTGTGCATTTGTTTGCTGCAGTTAGGCCTACTGAATGTTTGTGTTTGTGTGTATATGTGTGTGTGTGAGAGAGAGTAAGAGAGAGAAATGGAGAGAAAGAGAGAGAGTGTGTGTGAAGGCAAGTATTCCTGTTCACATTTGTAGTTATGCTTTTGCTTTTGTGTTGCGTTTGTGCGTGTGTGTGTGTGTGTGTGTGTGTGTGTGTGTGAATGTGAGTATTTGTGTTCACATTTGTCGCTGTAGTTCAGGGTGTGTCTGTGTGTCTGTGTATAAGTATTTCATGATTGTATCCATTCTTTTGTGTGTTTGCATCGTGGCTAGCCGAAGTGTAGTGCACTCTGCCCATTTCCATCAGTGTTATGAGTACCTGACAACACCCAGCTGTTCCCCGGCACAGAGCAGAAGGGGGAAAGCCTGCCTGCCATACGTAGTCAACAACAGCACTCCCCTTGCCAAGGAACTGAAAAATAGACGCAGTCCACACACACTCAAACACCTAATGTGCCCTTTCATGCTGCACACAGAGACACATACACACACACACACACACACGCACGCAAGCACACACACACACACACACGAACATACACATACACACACACACACACACACTCTGAGAAAAAGAGAGAAATAGAGACAGCACACACATACACACACAAACACACACAATGGCTCTTCATTTCAAACCTAGGCACTCACATGCTCTCCTGGCACCTCATTGCGGCAGAGATGGATCCACCTTGAACATTCTGGGCTTTCATGGATGGGGCCTCTCTCAGCTAATGACGACAACACCACCGCTTGGGCTCAGCGGCGACTGTGCCAGCGTGACGGTGTCGCTGTGGAGTGGGGGCGGAGCAAAGGAGAGAGCGCAGGGAGCCATCTTCTCCGTGGACTCTGACCTACACACAACACAGGGTGACAATTTGTACTCCAACACATACTCAACCTATTGATTTCAGCTGAATACAGCACAGTAGGCAGAATGCTAACCCACACACATGTGCTTTGTGCATGGAGGCATGCCTATTTATCATCACACGCAGGACAACAAAAACACACAACAAGCTCCCCTTGTTGTAATCAAATAATTAATGAAATAAATAGCAACAACAGCAGCAGAGAAAAACAGGGAAAAATAGGGAGGACGGCAACAAATCCAACACCACTAATGTCTCCATGGAGATCAGAGAGTGTGTACCCGGGGTTGGTGGGAATTGGTGAGGAAGGTGAGAGGTGCGCCACAGCTGCCTGTTCCACCGTCTCTCCCAGGTACTCCACAGCGACGTCTCATTCCGGGCAGCAGCTCCATGTGGCATTTCATTTAATTTAGCCGGCTTCGGAGAGCAACACTTCCGAAAAGGAGTATCGAGTGCCAAGCAAGATTTAGTGCCTCCGCAGATGCTGCTATTATGCTGCAAGGCTGCACCGAGTGCATTTGTTTAAGAAAATGAATGACAAGCCTTGTTGTAATAGTTTTTTTTTTATTATTTATTTTCTTTAACAAAATTGTTGCAGATTGTATATTCAGGCAAAACTGTGGGTGAGTTTGGAGGTGTGGCGGGTGGGGAGGTTTAGGTTTTTGCCGGAGTGAAGGACAACCGAAGAATAGCTTGGCATATGTCCCTGGCTGCCCCCCCCCCAGAGATGAGGCCAGATGCGTCAGAGGGAAGCGCGGCAGCAGCAGCAGCCCTGTCAGCCCTTGAGTCTGCAGTGAAAAGTGAAGGAACCTTTCAGTCTGTGTTGATGCCCTTTGTTTTCAGACTTCTCTCTCTCTGCCGAAGCTCTCTGTCTTCGTGAAGGACACACTCTCAAAGTGACCCACTCTAGCTCCAGCTGCAGCTCCAGTGCAGCAGCGCCGGCTGGATTCAGATGACATTTAGGAGGAGGAGATGGACTGTCCTGATTCACATCAACCTCTCCTTCTGCTCTATGATTTATGAAGTGTGTGCAAAACACACACACAAAACACACACACATACTCTCTCTCTCTCTCTCTCTCTCTCACACACACACACACACACACACACACAACACAAACACACACACACAATAAAAACACACTCTCTCAAATATGAAAGCACACACACACACACTTTTACACAAATTCACCACTCACACACCATATACTGTATATATATTTGTATTCTCCACTCCACATATGTGTTTTTCACGCTCCGTGCCTCATCTGAGCACCATTACTGTTTCTCCGTCTGTCCTCCAGTGTGATTACTCTGCTGTGTGACTGCTGGAAGATCATATGTTCAGCTGCCTTGCTTACCCTCACCACGGCCCCGCTGGCAAACCTTGTCCAAGGCAGCAGCGTAATGAAAAAAACAAGTCTATTGAAAACTCAGGCTGGGAAATGTGGGAACGACAGCTATGTGCTCATCTCTTTTAGGAAAAAACCCAAGCCCACCCTTTTTCCATTTCTATTTCCCATTGATTGTTTATGCTGGCGCCAAATGACTGCGGTCATTTGAATTCAACAGATCCATTTTTTACCTGCTGCGCCCTCCCCCGTACTTCCCGTAGCCTATATCCTCCCAGTAGGAGTCTCATCGACCGGCAGATCTGAGGGCGTTCGCGCGCGTGGCCTTCCTGAGTATGGCTGGTTGCTCGCGGTATGTTACCATTACTATGCTAATGTCAACACAGCAATATCGACACCAATAATGGGCACACATGAAAATACACTGAAGAGTCTTTCTTTACCACTCTGGTATGCATGCTTGTTTGGACCACGTCAATATCTGTTATCCAGTAGGCCTACCCAGTGTCCATAACCCACCCTCATAATCTTTTCCTTATAGTCCGTTGTTCAGTTAGTGTTGTTGCTCCTATGTTTTAGACCAGCCGCCGAGGTGTCCTGTTATACGGAATTAATGGACGAGGGGCAAAGAACTCCCCGACGCGCAGCAGTAGGCCTATAACAGGACACCTCAAAGGCCGTTATCCCGCTTATCACCCGGTTGCCACTATAGGCAATAGTCATGCCTTCATAGCACGCAATGGAAACAAGCGGTTCCATTTAAAAAGAAGCCGACTTGTAGCCTGACAAGCCAGACCCACATTAAAATGTAGGGTCTGGGCACTCACTGTTCGCAGTGCTCGGTCCGAGGGGCGGGATAATCGGTTGTCTTTCAAATTCCCTCTGCACGCAATAGGACAGCGCTATGAGTCCCATGCGTTTTCCCACCAGTGGAGCTAGTTGGCTAGTTCAAACTTTTGCCAACTTAATAAAAGCTTAACTCGTGTCACACTGTTCGCCAACAGCAACATCCATTTTCTCTGTTTTCAAGTAGCAGGGAATTCAAGCCAAACCGTTGCAACTCTGCCATCAATCGTTATGTTAAGCCCGACTAACAACTCTATACACGATTTGATTGGCCTGATAGAAGTTTAATTTTTCGAGCTCACAAGCCAACGGAGACTTGCTAGACTAGCCCTAGCAGCAAATGTAATTTGCTGCCGCTAGGGTGCATCTAGATTTCTAGGCTAGCGGACTTGTTCAGTTTGTTGTACAACTGTCTTTGGCCCTATAACAGCGATAGCATGCATGGACAGTTAGCTTGTTTGCAGTTGATTCCATTGTTGCGAAGCCTGCTTCCCGCCTCAACCGTCGTCCTACTATGGTTGTTATAGTTACCATTCATAAGCATTGATATAGAACGGTGATTAAACTTTTTTTTTACCAGATCTTCTTCATAGGTGTCCCGTTATTCAGAATTAATAGCCACCCCACCAGCCAATCAGAAACGAGTATTTCTTCTCTCTGGGTGATAACAATAGATAACAATTGCAGATGACAGCAAATGATAAGAATCCCTCACAGTTGCCGACAAGAAAAAAAAAATAAAGTCCAAAGTGACTTACAGTACAAAGCACTATAACCAAATTGAATGATTTGGTTATTCACTCATATAAAACCTTTCTGGTGGTGTATCAGTAAAACTATAACTGTATAACTTTATCAGCAATTGGTGCAACCCCAGGCATAAGGTTGAAAAATAAAACTTGCCATGTTGTATAATTCATTTTTTTCAGGCCTATTATTCTGAAATGGGATCACTGCTCACAGTATACAGCAAAATCAGAGCGAAGCAGCAGTTCATGAACTTGAAGGGAAACAGAACGCTTTCATTTATATATCTGATAGATATCTAAGCTGCTATTTATTGAGACGCTTTTCAATCAGTTCTGGATTTGTCCTTTTCAAAGTTGTTGACTTCAAATTTCACGCTGCCACCTCAAAGTATTGGATTTCATCAAATATGATTTAGAGTGTGGAGGAGATTTCATGTTTGATTTGTGTGCTTGCTTTTAAGTAACTGCCGGACAAGGGGCGTCAAAGTGGTTTATTTTTCTGTCCATTTGTACGCCGACAGCAATGCCACGGTGGACACAACATGCTTTTGTCCAGTGAGTGACACAGTCTGACTGCTAGATGCAATACAGCAGCTGACCTGGTCATGCACAGTGTTTCAATGAGTGGTCTAAAGGCCAATGGACACCATTTAAAATGGGTCACAAACGATCATCTGCGTTTCCCAGCATGGGCGGTATTGATCCTAAAACACGGCTTTGTGCTGCTATAAGGCTCTGTCGTAATGAGCTGTGCATTTTTTCAAACCCAGTGCCAAGTTGCCATGCTGTTGAACTGACGAATAAGGACATTTTCGTAAAGCAACACATTGTGTTTTTTTACCTTAAAATAATGGCTTCAAACTCATGTTAATGGTATACTGCCTTAAAACGAGGAGAATAGCATCTCTGTTATTGAACGCCTGGTAACAGCATGTACTGTAACTACAGTATGGTGTACCATAATAGAAGCCACTTTTTGACCAACTAGCCCTCTAGTTAGTCATGGAACCTCACACTAGAAAATGACATGAAAGAGATAAAAAGGGATAAATACATACATTGCTTAACAACTGGAATCCCTCCCTTTACAGTTTTTCACGATTGCTTAGATGCACTTAATGAAACTGGGGTCCACTTGATCTTGATCTTCACCTTCTTAGCACATGCAGAAGTCATCTCTTGCAAATTATTTAACACATTTTCACTGGTTTTCAAAACATTGGTAACACTTTATAATAACTACACACAATTCATCATTTATTAAGTCTTTGTTACTTATTAGTTAATGGTTAGTTATCCTTGTATCCTTGATTAATTAGGGTGAGGATACATATTTTATAAACCACTTCCTAATACTATAATTCATAATTAACTCAGGAGTTACAAGTGGTTAGTTAATGATATTTTGTGAGCTCATCTAAAGTGAGGACGTTTTATGCCTTGCAACACATTTACAAATGAGTTATAAAGTTTACACACAAATTATTTAACACATTTTCACTGGTTTTCAAAACATTTAACACAGTTCCCATACAAAGTCAAACTTCACTGAATTAACTGTGTGAAACAAATGAACATTTGTTCACAGCTAATAGATATTGCTTGCAAAATTATGAACTTTAATGTCAATGAGTGAATCTCCTTTGCACAATTCTTCAATCAGTAATCATTTATTATCCATAAGAGATACCATGTCGGTTCTGTGTTGCTGTTTGCAAGTATGGATCTAAGGCACATTTAGAGAAAGTAGTCTATTTGGTGAAGGAAACAGTACAAAAGTTAACAAGTCTAGGTGCTCACTGTAGGTCTTACGTGTCAATGACACACCCTGATATCAAAGAAATGGCACAGACATAGCCAAAATGAAGGCTGAAACTCTTCATTTTGAGAACTATGTTTTGCATTTTGTTGTCCAGTGTGTAATAATTACTGTAATTGAAATTACACGGTGATTTGACTACACTATGTGTTGTTTGAAGGTAAAATGTTCTTTTGCTGCATGTTTTATAGTTTTTCTCGGTCAGATAGGGACAACACAGTTTGTTGTTTCCTTTTTTTATTTGTTACACAATATGTGTTGAAAATAACACAACTTGCATTGAAAACAACACAACTTCACAACAACACACATTCATTTTAAGAGTGTAGAAAAACATTCATGCATCCAGGCAGACACCTAAAATACAATGAAAGCTTATCTCACTCTCCTTCAACTAAGCTATACACTCACATTTTTCCTCAGTCATAACAAAACAAAAAGTGCTGTATATCACCAGTAGTTTTGTACCAATAAACAAATTCTGGAACCACACTTTATTCCAGCCAGTTGTGTAAGACCAAAACATTTTTGGACTCATTTTTTCCTACATTATGTGGCTGACTGGCCATGCACTGCCCAGTTATATTACAAGAGTTAAAACATGCCTTCAGTCATTTCACAATTCCATCTATGCACTTTTAATCAGTGCATTAAATGTGGGATACCTACCAGCTACTATGCACAAAGCACAGCCTGGGCCTTTGGCCTGAAATGAAAGAAAATAAATCCTTTTCTTCTTTTCCAAGGACCTTGACACAGCGTGAGGAAAGACCCCCCTACCAGGTCATTTTCGGCCTGCTAACATGAGCAGTAAATGCAGATGACGAAGCCAAGGGTAACCAAGGTGGCACAGCAGTCCTCCCCCGAGTCTACTGGGGGATATTATGGGATGATGTAAACAAAAAGGGACATCATATCACTGGAACACACTCCATAAAACCTGCTGTAGAAAGAGAGATAGAGAGAAAGACAGAGAGAGAGGAGAGGGAGATAGAGCGAGAGAAGTAGAGGGATGCCAGAGAGATTGAGAGAGAAATAGAGAGTTACCTGGATGTGACTCTTAATATGAAAGATGTTGCACATGATCATCAATTTAGCAGGGGAGAATAAGACAGGCCCTTGGTAATTTCACTCCAGACTCTTGGAACTGACAGCTGAGCGGAGAGGGGAACAGTGATGCATATTAGATGAAATGCGCCATAATGGCTACCCGCGTGGCCTAATCTATTTCTTCTCATCGCTTCGCCAAGACAATTAAGCCAGAGACGGCTCACAGAAATGCCGGCTGTACGCTCAAGACGTAGCTGGCACGTGTTTCCAGATTCGCCCATTTTCTGCTTAATGAACAGTACATTTTATTTTAAATGAATCCAGCATCCATCAATGACTTGCACTGCCATTAAGGTGTATCAGGAAGCTGCTGCTGTCTTGGCTCAATTGACACTTATTGTTTTTTTTTGCTGTAGCATTATGCTTTAGCTTTGAAATAACCCATCTGGCAGACAGTGGTGGAGTGGTACTTCTCAAATTGTCCTGTCTGCTTTAAGGGTGCAATATGTAGTTTTTAGTGTAAAAAAAGGCAAAATTGCTTAGGAACTTGGCATTGCGGAAGTGTGATAAAACGGCATTACTTGTCTCTTATATGGTTTTTATAGTAATTGTTTATAGCCTATCTGTCTGTGAAATGAAAATCAAATCCACAAAGAGCCCTGAAGTAACAAATCCAGTTGCAGTGAGCATTTTGTGGCCCTTTCAGAGTGGTATATTTACATAAGTACATGTTATGAAGTTATATGGGTATACTGTATCTAATGCATGCACATTAGTAACCCTCAGATGGATACATGTGCTACCCCTCAGATGGATACTGTACATAAAATGGTGGTCTTTTCTTTTCTGTAGAGTTGAGAGCTTGTGTTATGTTTTAACTGTAATATTTAAAATCCATATTGTACCTCAATACTGTGAATGTGTGTCATGGAAAATATGTTTCACATTTGAACTGTACGGTGCTGGAAATTTGAAATTACATGATTATCATCATGTACATTACAGCCCTATCATATTATCACACTGAAGACATTAGTCGTATGTACACAGTGTACAGTATACATGGAGACATTAGAATTTGCTATTCATTACTAGAGTGTAATTAATGTTTAACTAGTCCTAATCCTCATCTTTGGAATTAATCTGTGGTTAATGCAAGGAGTGAAGCAGAAATGACTCACTTGCTATTTATAGACTCTGGGCAATTGCGCTGGAGTGAAAGCTGAAAGCTCTGCAAAATGTGAACACATTTCAGTTAGTTTTTGCTGCTTCGCTGAAAGGCCTCAGGAGTGAAATACAAGCACAGCGCCGGCTTCTTCACTCGCCCTCCATCTTCTACTCCCTTTATTTGTCTCTCTAATCCACCTCTTTCTCTCTCTCACACTCTTTCTTTTACACACACACACACACACTGTCTCTATTTCACACACACACACACACACACACACACACTGTCTCACACACACACACACACACACACACACACACACACACAGGATTAGGACAGTAACCATAATGACGGGTACTGATAAAACCAAATGTCTACCCATGGGGCCTTGATTCAGTGAACTGCCACTTCTCTTCCTAAAAAGCTAAGGGTTATAAACTGTTCCTTATTTCCTCTCTCCACATCCTCCATGTCCCTCGAGACTCATCTCTTATTTCACTGAAATAAAGAGAGACAAATGAGCTTGTTTCAAAGCCAGTTTCTTTTTATGGACATTAACACAAAACACATACCGCCTCAACACCAAATTTCATCAAGTTCACAGCAGTGTTGTGCACAATTCGAATTGCAATTCTGCTTCCTGTTTGCTACCTCAATTGAAATGCAAGTAAAACTAAAGAATTTAATTGGAATTTAAGAGCCCGTTTCAATTATATTCTGGAATTTTGCACAAGCCTGGTTCACAGAATAGATGGCAACAGTGGAATAAGTGGGATAATGGACTCCACGGTGGTCTGTTCACAGAAGTTGATGCACTTACAAGCTTCTCCTCCGCTTCGCGTCGGGACCGTTTTACAACCTCGACCATGCATTAACTTCTGTAAACAGACCACCGTGTCGTCCATTATCCCTTCCCAGATAGCAATTTCCTTTGGGCCGGATCCGCATAAAAGCCTTTAGATCTGCCTGTAGCGGACATACGGTATCTGACTGTGGGCCAGATCTGCTCCTGATAGAGGTATCAGCTCTGCTAGTAATGCTGTTTTATCACCGGTTTACAGATTTGTCCCAGGTCCGATTTCCGCACCTCAACTGGAAGTCAGGAAATGCTTTTAAAATACGAAACACTGATTTGGCCCAAACCTGTGATATGGATATGAGCCGAAGGACCATTTTTTCACAGCAGACCCAGGTGGTAATGATATTAATTAAGGTGCTGATTCTGCTAAATTGACCTTTCCCTACTTCATTGTCAACTGGCTGCTAAAGAAAAAAAAAGGTATTTTGGAATGGCACAAATTTAGAAACTATGGGGGTGCACTATGTTCCCATGGCCACTTCATTTCTACAGTAAGGCTGGAAAAGAATATATAGTTTGCTCAATATTGGTCATATGCTCGTTTCATTATTTTTATTATTACCTAGCAGTGGTAAAAGTAGTCAATTGTTGTATGTGTCAGATCAAACAGTGCTATGAGACAACCCCATATTCTTGCCACGCATGCAGAAGTCCAAGAAGTAACGTTAATCAAGGATCTTTGGTTTGCTCACTATCAATCTTTGTTATTATCCAATACAACATGAAGATTAAATAAGATTAGATTAGTAAGATAAGTGAGTAACTGCTGTGTGCTTGTCTTCACTGAGACTTGGTTAAATGACAACATTCCGTCATTGTAAAGGGAGGAAAATCACGAGGAGGAGGAATCTGTGTTTACATCTGTGACGAATGGTGCCGGGACACTGTAGTAGTATGCAAACACTGCTCACCACTGGCGGAGTTTATGATCATAAAGTGCCGTCCTTTTTACCTGCCAAGGGAAATTACTGCGATTCTGCTAGTCGCAGTATACATCCCGCCTACCAACAATAACAGCGATAGGAACACGGCTCTTAGCGGCTCTTGAACTGTACCAGGCTGTCAGTGAACGACAGACGGCACACCCAGACGGTTTCACCATCTTCGCTAGAGATTTTAACCATGCAGATCTTAAAACTGTTCTTCCAAAGCTACACCAGCATGTTGATTTTCCAACAAGAGGAGACAACATCCTGGACCTGGCTACACACAAAGGTGCATACAAAGCCACCCCCTCCCCCACATTGGACTTTCTGACCATATCACTGTTATGCTAATGCCCGCATACAGACAAAGAGTGAAAGCAAACAAACCGGTTCGCAAGCAGGTAAAAGTGTGGCCTGAGGGAGCCTCTGATGCTCTTCAAGACTGCTTTGACACAGCAGACTGGGAAATGTTTAAGCAGGCAGCCACTTACAACAACCAGACAGACATAGAGGAGTATACAGACACTGTAACCTCTTACATCACCAAGTGCATTGATGATGTGACCCACACAAAAGACATCATCACTCGGTCTAACTGGAAGCCATGGCTGACAGGGGATGTCCTCAGCAAGCAAAAAAGGAATACACTCACAAGATAACCACCCACTTCAAAGACAGCAGGAACGTACAAAGCCTATGGCAGGGCATTCAGGCCATCACAGACTACAAGCCCGCGCCACAGAGCTGTGAGAGCAACATCCCTCTGCTCAACAATCTGAACCGCTTCTTTGCTCGCTTTGAAGCACAAAACAGCACTTGCCCACAGAAGACCCCTCCCCCTCCACACGAGCAGCCCCTGTGCCTCTCTGCCGACAGCGTGAAGAGGACACTTGCTGCTATCAACACCCGTAAAGCATCAGGCCCAGACAACATCCCAGGTTGTGCGCTGAAGGACTGCGCTGAGGAGTTTAAGGATGTCTTCACAGACATCTTTAACACTTCCCTGAAGCAAGCCATCATCCCATCATGTTTCAAAGCTGCCACCATCATACCTGTGCCGAAGAAAACTGCCCCATCCTGCTTCAATGATTACCGCCCCGTGGCATTGACACCCATCATCATGAAGTGCTTTGAGCGGCTTGTCATGGCACGCATCAAATCCATTCTCCCCCCCCACCCTGGACCCTGCATACCGAGCCAAACAGTCCACAGAGGATGCAATCTGCTCTGCCCTCCACCCAGCCCTCACCCACCTGGAAAAAAGAGACTCATATGTGAGATTGCTGTTTAAAGACTTCAGTTCTGCATTCAACACCATAATACCACAACAACTCATCTGCAAACTTGACAAACTGGGACTCAGTACCTACCTCTGCAACTGGCTACTGGACTTCCTCTGTCAGAGGACTCAAATATGCGATGTTGGCAACAATATCTCAAGCAGCATCACACTGAGCACGGGGGGCCCCAAAGGCTGCGTGCTCAGTCCGCTGCTCTTCACCTTGCTGGACGATGACTGCACTGCAACCTACAGCAACAACCACATAGTGAAATTTGCTGGACGACACAACTCTGGTGGGTCTCATCACCAAGGGCGACGAGACTCAATACAGGTTGGAGGTCGACCTTCTGACCCGTGGTGCAGGGACAACAACCTCCTGCTGAGCGTCAGCAAGACCAAAGAGATTGTTGTTGACTTCCGAGAGGTCACACCCAACACCTGCCACTGACCATCGGACGGTGCTGTGGTGGAGAGAGTGAGCAGCACCAAATTCCTGGGGGTGCACATCAGTGAAGACCTCTCCTGGACCACCAACACTGCATCACTGGCTAAGAAAGCTCAGGCGCCGCCTGTACTTCCCGCGGAAACTCAGGCGAGCAAGTGCTCCACCAGCCATCATGACCACATTCTACCGAGGCACCATTGAGAGCATCCTCTCCAGCTGTATCGCTGTGTGGGCGGAAGCTGCACTGAATACAACAGGAAAGCCCTGCAGCATAGTGAACACAGCTGGAAGGATTATTGGTGCTTCACTCCCCTCCCTGAAGGACATTTACACCTCCCACCTCACCCGCAAGGCGACCAAAATTGTGAGTGATGCAAGTCACCCCGCTCATAATTTGTTTGATCTACTGCCCTCTGGGAAGAGGTACAGAAGTCTGCACTCCCGCACCACCAGACTCACCAACAGCTTCATACACCAGGCTGTTAGGATGCTGAACTCTCTCCCCCCTCTCCCCCCAGCTACATAACATCCTGGACTTTTGGACCCACAATGGCTGCCTTGCACTACTCCACTTGCACTACTCCACTTGCACTTGCACACTTTGCAACTTGTTGTTGTTGTCCTGTTGTCCTGAAAACACTTCTGAACACACTTCTGCTGCTCTTACATAACTTGCACCACTATGCCACTTGCATACTTAGGTCAAACAGAACTACCTCAGCCATTTATTTATTGGCCTGACTTTTGCACTATTATATTGACTGTCTACTGTATGCACAATTGCACAATTTCAACCCAAATTTTGCTGCTCTTATTTCTTCATTGTATGTGCCTTCTTATTTACTTTTTTACATTGTTTACTTGAATGTTATGTTTGTCTGTGGACCTAATTGGTAAAATATGTCTCGTCTCCACCGTGGGATAGTGGGAAACGTAATTTCGATCTCTTTGTATGTCTTGACATGTGAAGAAATTGACAATAAAGCAGACTTTGACTTTGACTTTGATCCAATATTAGTTGTACAGATGTATAGTCTATCTTATACACACTCATTGAAACAACAAAGTAAATGCAAAAAAAAAAGACTTTTTTGTAATTATTCCATATTTTGTGTAGTCCGTCTATATCAGAACACCTGACATACAATCGAAATAGTCCACAAGAAACCTCAAAGTGTTACCTTTCATTTGAGACCAGGATTATGCTTCTACACAAAGGGGTTCATGTGCAGTAAGCATTTGATAGTCAGTACGCATTTTGGATAACAAAAAGTCCTATGGGGAGTTTCCATAGGCATTTTACAAAACGCATGAGCATACCTTGGCAAATAATGGTCTAAAGCACTCATATTTTCATTCTATATTGATCTACTTTTGCACACAGCTTCACATGGCCTGGTGCTAGGCTCAGTTGTGTTTCTAAGTGATATCAAGTGACCTAGAGGGCTGAAATGTGGTCAGTTCAGAGATGCTTGTAATCCGGCAGAAAGAAAAAACTATATTCTAGCCTCTGTAACTCTTTGTCAGTACATCACACAGTTATTTTGACTGTTTCCTACGAAAACTACAGGTTCTCAGCTTTCTATAGAGGTCTAGCATTTGATGGTTGGCCCCAAAAGATGTGGGAACAATGCCCTTGTAAATAGGCACCATGCACTTTCAGGCAAAAACTTGAAATTTGTATTGGAATGCATGTGGTTTTAAAGCAACACCAAAGAGTTTTTTGTACCTTAAAATAATGTTTCTAAAAATAGTTTCAGTGGTTCATCAACTCCTAACAGGGTGAGCGGCACTTCTGCATTCACTTCGCGGCCCTCTATCGGCTATAACTGCACTACTGTATGTACAGTAAGTTTGCCAGATCGGGTAGCGGATCTGTAGTTCGATGGAATGAAACATAAGAAACTACAAATTTGACGTGCTTCTGATGTCGCAATACATCATACTTTCATAAAATCATGCAACATACTCTACCTTGTCTGTGGACATTGTTATTTGCAAAGCCAGTGCTGGATAAACAAATAGCGTGCGACAGAGGAAAAGTGCTCTAACCTTTGCCTTACCCTAGTGCCTTCCTTGAAGTCGACGGTGAGAGCCCAAAAGACCACATAACATAATGCAACCATTGATTAACTGCTAAAAACCCATCTTAGTTCCTCAAAATACATATTCATACATGAGGTTCCCCCTTCACTGTGAAGCACTTTGGGTGTGTTGAAAAGTGCTATATGAATGCAATGTTTGTTTTTCATGAGGGAAAAAAATCCCTGTAGTGGAATGTCAGGACACTCGCTAACAATGTTATGCTAGTGTATATAGCTAACAATGACATTTTACCTTGCTAATCGTGTACAGATGCGTTCTTAAAGCTGTTTTCCAAAATGATTAGGAAGCTTTAGCGAAGTTCTACAGGAAAGACTCGTAGTCACATATTCCGTTCATAATTTGCTAACTAATCACAGCTCAGGAGAAGTAGCAAGTTACTGTAACTCACCACGTCAACTATTCATTTCCTAGCCAATCACAGTTGATTCAGTCACATTTGCCTACACCTCCCATTCATTTAATCAGCCTACTACGAACCAATAGGAAGTGCATGCACTTCTTAAAAACTGCTGTGTCTAACTCACCTCCCTCTACTTTCAGCAAGCCGACTTCGACGTCTCCACCACCACCCCACCACACCAGTTGGTCCCCGTCTCAAGCTTATGCCGGGGGGTAAGCTCCACGCCCCTGCCACGGTCTATCGGCAGGATCCGACATCCCCGCACTGTTCACCAGTCTACAGACGGGGGCCTACGCCAAAGACTGTTTAAATACTGTATAAAAGTGTCATCAATCTCATGCAGCCTATATGGTTTCTGATTGTATTAATACACAGGATTAGATGTTATAATCACTTGTGCCAAAAACATATTCAGAAGCCCCTACCCAAATTAACTTAATAAAGCACGCTAACCACCAATCTACCATGGCCAACCAATGGACACAAACACAAGACAAATGGCCCATCTAACAGCAGTATACAGTATTCAGGATTAAATCCACTTTCACTATTTTGTCTCCTGAGTCTTTCTGGTAGAACTCCACCCTACAAGATGGTCAGGATTGGTTTCCCTCTGTTGTCACCCAACAACAATAGAGTTTCTAAAACGACAGCTGGTGCAATGCCCACCTAAACCAGAAATACTCTGCCATGGCTATATTCACTGTTTGCCTGTAATATGTCTTGTAACACATAAAGAAACCCCTAATGGGTATGTTAAAATGCTGTCCTGTGGCTTTTCTGCATTATGTTCAACAATGGCAATGTGCTTGACTGTGCGTCAGATATGAATAAAACGTTTTTAAATTTTAGTATGCCTATTGTGGTACACTTGATGCTCCACACAGTAGGCCTAAATAACCTAATCATCATTTTGCCATTCCAAACTCAGATCTCAATGTTTCAAACTCAATATTTAAATAATTCAATCTCTATATTTCATTTAGGCTTATTGGTGTTGGTGTATCATTGGTGGCATATAACTGTAATTACTTCATTTCATTCAGAGCATAGCTGAATTACATTGCAACACATCATTGTAACTGCTGCACATTGTCCTAGTTCATATTTTTTAACTGAGTAGATGTCACACAATTGCATTCAGAGTGATGCAGCAGATGTCAAAATGGCTAAAGTGCGTTTAAATCGAAGCAGCAACCTATTAAAAATGCATTGCCAGTATTTAAAATGTGTGACCTATATTCTCCGTACAAATAAATAAATAAACGCCTCGGCTACGGGAGAAATTGTGCTCAACTAGGACACGAAAAGAGGAGAAAAGGAAAAAATGCATTTATAACAATGAGAGGTTTGGATCTCGCACTGAAAGCAGTAATAGATACTAATCCTATTCTTCTTGCCGTCACCGCAGTCCCCCTCAGTAAGATTATGCACTACAATGCTGTCTGCGACATGTCTGTGTCGTGATGTGTGTTCGAGATGAGCTTCTCTCTTCCCTCTCTCCCTCTCTCTCTCCATATCTCTCCCTCTCTGTCTCCATATCTCTCCCTTTCTCTGTCTTGTTTTCTTCTGGCTCCCCGCAGCACAATGTGTCCTCTCCCGCTGCATCTGCGCAGGATGCCAAATTCAAATGGAAGTTATTTAGATTGCGTTTTGCTTAATGAGAGGGCCCTCTGGGTGCTTGGCGCACTCCAGCTTAATATGGCCAGAGCCCTCATTCTCTTTCCTCTCTGTTTGAAGCACTTGACCTGTCTATCACCTCACTTTCTCTGTCTGTCTTCATCATTCTCTCTCTCTCTCTCTCTCGCTCCCTCTCTTTCTGTCTGTTTCAGTGTTTTCTCAAGCCCTTCGGTTATTGTCTCTCTCTCTCTCTCTCTCTCTCTCTCTCCAGATTCTGCTTGTTCCACTTCTTCCTCGGTACACTGATATAACGGAAAACACTCAGATCTCCGTGTGTTTGAGCAGTGAGCCAACAGCGGCCTGAGTGCTGCCCTCGGAATAGCAGAAAGGAGAGAGAGAGAGAGTGAGAGAGAGAGACAGAGAAAGAGAGAAAAAAGAGGGAGGGAAGGGGAGAAAGAGAGAGAGAGAACATAAGAACATAAGTCTAAGTCAGCATGCAGAGCTAACTCCTGCTGCTGTTTGCAGTATGTCATCAGGAAAAGAGGAAAAGCATGTTGCCATTACTGTAATGGGAAAGCTTTTAAGTCTTTCACCTGAGTTATTATTTATGGATTTGTTTTATAACCTTTTAGGCCATGGAGGGTTGGTGGAGAGGCCTCCGCTGTGACCAGTTTACATCTGAAGAGCTGAATGGTTCCTTCCACCTCGGCACACAGTGTTCATGCGGAGGAAAGTGTGCTGTTACCTAGACTTGTTGATTTCTCTGCAGAAAACCTGACCTTTTGGCCAGCAAAAGAGTTCAATGGACCTCGGAGCACCTCATCTCCTGCGGGTCTAACCTTTTCTCTTATCGGAGCCACAAAGGCCAGGCTGTCCATAGAACCACTGACATCTAAAATGTTGTGAACGGCCCATACAATTTGCTCTCCTTCCCAATGGTGCTGCAGTGAAGCATTGGCGTATAAATCGATTGAGTTCCTGGACTGATTCTCTTCCTCATTTAGGTAGGTCTATGAGTTTAAGCAGGGGGACTAACGGGAGTCTTACTGGAGACTTATTCTGATTCGGATTGAGCCTGGCAAATTTCTGCTGTTAAACCAGCTGGCTGCTAAAGCTTTCCGCCTCCTTCAAAGTTGACTGTCTGCATATTCCTGCAGGCTCCTTCTAGCCCACCCCCATATTTCTGCATGTTCTCAGCCCTTTCTAGCCCAGCCCCCAAAAATCCTGCATGTTCTCAGCCCCTTTCAGCTCTCCCAATAACCCCCCCGCCCCCACCCTCCTGTCAGTGCAATGGTGGTTTGGCCTCTTGCAGTGAGCTGTCAGAACCGTGGCTTTAAATGAGCGTTGACAGCACAGGCCAAGGCTTCATGAGCCAGGTGGATGCGGGAATCAATATTTAACATCAGCAGGCAGGCCAGGGGACACACAGTGTAGTGGACAGGGCGTCCGCCAGAGCGCAGAGAACCTCAAGGGTGGTTGAGGTTGGAGAGAGCCACGTCAGGTGGTTTTACTGGGCTCTACCTGCACAGAGCCATTGGGGTTTAGTGCCTACTAACAGCACAGCCTGTAGCACACATTTAGGGCTTTTTAACCAACAGAGAACGGGCACCTCGGTGCTGTCTAGAGTAGAGTTTTTCAACCTTTTAGCACACCAAAGGCAAGTCAAGGCACTTATGTAGTGCATTTCATACCAATATAAAATATAGTAAAAGTAATGATAGCTTCAGCGAAAGTTCTACTAGGAAGACTCGTAGTGTAGCTTACTCCTCCCATGCTTACATGGAGCCAATCTTAGCTTTGCCTACTTTCGAAAAGCCCTGCAATCTGATCATTCACTCATTCAATCAGCTAGCCTATAGGAATTCAGTGGGCTCTTTAAATATGTACCACCTAACGCTGCTTCTGCTTCTCAGTACGCTGACTTTGACGTCCTAGCTCAGGCTTCCGCGTGGACCTGGGCTCTCTGCATTTTTACATTCGCCCCTTCTGCCCTCAGTGGCGTTACTTGTTACAATCCTACCGCGCTAGTTGCTGCGCTGTTCAGACCTGTGCGTCCTTCAGTCAGGGCCACTGCATGTCGGCTTCATCGCTAATCTCTGCCTATCCGGGCCAGTCACGCCACGCTGTTGCAGCCTTCAATTCCACGATAACCTACTGCCGGTCGCTGGCCCTCGCGCAACTCTGTTGCAGGCCCATGTCGTTTTTGGCAACAATTTCTCAAGCTTCAGCGTCTGGTTGGTAAGGTTATCGTGCTCTCTTCCCAAGCTCCTCGAGCTGGACTACACTCTACCCACAGTCATGCAACCTGCTTGCCAACGATATTCGGGCGGGCAGCAAACAAACTGACTTGTCTGACACGGTTTAACTTTCACTTAAGCCTCCTTACATAATTCCTGCTGATTTTATAATCCTTGCGATGTGTGCTGTAAATTGCTGGCCTGCACGCGCTGCCGTTGAACCCAACCATGTATTAAGACCTGAATTGATGAAGAATTGATGTTCTACACTCACTGTGGTTATCTCGATGTCTACCTTGGTTGAGCGTCGTCAAACCAGTTGTCTTTTTGTGTAGCCTCTTAATTTGCCCGCTGCTCGTTGGGCTGCATAGGCTTTAGGCTAGGCTACTTCGTCTGCTGGACCTTCGGTTCAGGTATCACTCCCTCGTGCATGGCTGCGGGAAGCCAGTTCATCGTTGTATTCGTTTGATCATCTGGGATTGCGTCCCATACCTTCTGGTAGGAAGTCTACACGCCTTCCTCGGGTGATTCTCTGCATGCACTGGCCGTTGCTCAAACTACTCTCAGCTACCGCTGATCTGTCATGTCCCAGGTATGCCGTGGCGCCCCCGGCGTTCTCGGCTATCTGGGTTCTCAATTTTGGGGTTTTACACCAAAGCTCGAACCAAAATGACGGGCGCCGCCCATGGTCATCAATTGCCAGTATATCACACAAGCTATTATCTAGGCAATAATAGGTGTTTTCTTTTCAATGCCCGTATTATGTCAGTGTTCATGAGCTGACACCATAGTGTGGGCTCATGCCCCCATGGTTGAGAATTAATGGTTTAATGGTTTAATTAAGAAGCTGTGTCATTTGTGTATAACATATCCTTCTAGCGCCTTTTGAATGTTTAAAATGTCTTCTGATTCCTCAGACGCGTGTATTGGGTTCCTAGGAATTCTATGGCAGGCCTCACTTTGCTCACTGCCACCAGTGGGTCGCTTCAGCACTCCATATATTGGTGTTAATGGTTACCGGCTGTTCATGATTATGTTGGTAATTTTACATTTTGCTAGTTGTGGTTTAAATGGTGGCCTATGCTGGAAGTTCGTTGATCACGACTACCAACGTAGCCGTTGGCTGGTTGTTTTACCGATGACGATGCTAGCTGTCACCTGTCTAACCACTCCTTCCTTCTCGCAGGTCAAACGGAGCGGTCCATCACTGGCAGACTCAAGTCTCCTTCAGGCCAACGCCGCGCCCTTCATGCACTCTCTTTGGACAAGCGGTCTCTGCGTCCCGTGTGATTTCAGCCCATCTAGTCACGCCATCAGTCACATTGATTGCTGACTCGAATTGCTGTTTTAGCAGGATCCTCTGCAAATAATGTGTACTCTAATTTCCATTCTCCATTTTGCCTTGGCTGTTTTGTTTTGGCAGATATGCTCACCAAGTGATCGCGCCAGGAGGGGCGGTGCAAGTTCCTTTTACATTCTATTCCCAATCTTTAATTTGCTAACCCCTGCAGGTGCATCATGCCTCCCCTCTTCCATTGAGGGGATGCAGTTCGTCAATGGAGAAGCAGTTCCACATATCACACTAATATCTACTTTCTTACAGGGATGGCAGTGCGGTTCACAGAATCAATGAATCGTGTGGATCATGTTTCCAGTTCATACTGGAGGGGGTCATCCCTCCCGTCTTCACAAATCTCGAAGGCAGGCGCTTCGAGGATATCTCCTCTTGTAGCACGGCTCAAAACTAGCCTTCCTAATCCCAGCACTTATCACCTGTCTAGAACTGACTCTTGACTGTGTAAAACCGGCACTCACTGATGCACTTTCGCTATTGTGCTCTACCTTGTAAATTGTTTTAATTGCACTGGCATTGTGGGAGAATTGTTTTAGCTTTAACCTGTTTGCCGTCACTTTGGTCTAGGTTGCCCAGCTCACTGTCCAGGTTGCCTTGGGCGCCGGTTGCCCGGCTCATGGCCTTCGTCTAGGTTGCCCTAGGCGCTGGTTGCCCAGTTTGGTCAGGTGGCCCTGGATGCGGTTGCCCCGCCATGTCTGTCTGTTGTTGCCTGGGCGCTGGTTGCCCAGCTCATGGTTCAGGATGCAGCTATACGGTCAATGTTAACTGCCTGATTCCGGACTTCGCGCATTGGATGACACTTCGTCTGTCATCTGTTTGGATCGCCTCTGGCCCGCTATATCAGCTACACATATATTGGTTCCCAGCGATGCAAGGGGCAAAAGTTACGATGCATCATACTCCTTGCCAGACTCGAAGTCTCTCCCTGAGCAAATGCTTCGTGAGAACTCTGGATTCCCAGGGTACATTGTCAGTCTTTGATTAAAAATGTCCTGGCCACATGGAATGTTGTGTGAATGCACCCCTCCACTCACTCAGGGGCCAGTGCTTGGCGCATGACTAATATATTTCTGCATCCAGTTGGGCGATATGTATTGCTTATTCTCTCCTCATTGCTACCTTTACTCATTGTCTCTCCAGCAGCCAGTTCTAAACTGTACTATCCTGCCACAATGGTGCAGCTGGTATAGCAAGCTTGCGTTAAGTCATTCTCAGAGCTCCTCTGCACTCTGAGATGCATAAGCACCATGGTGGTACCCCAGCACTCATCTGTTAGATTTGTCTCGTCATATTTCAGTAACATATGTTTTCTTCCTCCTGTCACATACAGGCATGAATTGTCGAAGTCCTTTGTCACGTCGCAGGTCATGCTTCCCTCGCGCGTACTGATGCTGCTCATCTTATTTTGGGGGGCTTACCAGAACAGGTGCTAAGGTGTAGCTCTCACGCATCCCATCCTGGCCTTGGGTCTGCAGCTCAATGCATTCATCTCACTCTAGCGCTGCAGGTGAGCTATCGAACCAGAAACACATCTGGCTTCACAAGCACTAGTCTTCTACAAAACTAGTCATAATGCTTATCTATCTAAATATTAAACCACATGACCCCGATCGCGGATATACTCAAGCACCCATATCAACTAACTCATTGCTCGGTCCCAAGCATTTGCAACCCAAGCTCTATTCCCTGCATTGATCCTGAGTACATCATGTTTAACCTTTTTAACCCTAACCATGTTTTGCTTCCCCTGGTCCCCGTTCACTACCTTAAACTCGGCTCACACTTACCCCGATTTTCAGCAGCCATCTAGCTAGCGTGCTGCTTAAATGTAACCTCTCTTCAAAGAGGTTCACTTCTCACTCATTCGCGCCCGAGCAGCCGGACTGCCGGCCAAAGGGGCTATCCACGTCATCCATCAGGATGCATCAAACTAACTCCTCTTGACATTTTCGATGCTTAGAAGTTGCTCTCTCATGTTGCTTCGGGTACCTCATTTTACCTTCACAAATCCTGGTGGCGGTGGTTAAATTCTGGCATTCGCCTTGCACTAATTGCTGAAACATATTGGGCCCCAGCATGCGGTAGCTTGTGGTGATTTAGTCTCAGCCATGGGCATGTTGCCCTTTCACTGATTGCCCAGCTTCGTTCGGCGCTTATGGTTCAGGTCACTTCTGCGGTCGCCCGGCTGTGATGATGCGTCTAGGTTGCCCTAGACACTGGTTGCCAGTTTGGTCAGGTTGCCCTGGATGCGGTCAGCCGGCCATCACATCGGTCTGGGGTTGCCCTATCGGCTGGTTGACCAGCTCATGGTTCAGGTCGCACCCGTCGCCCGGTTGCCCGCTCGTGGCCCTTCGTCTGGGGTTGCCCTAGGCGCTGGTTGCCAGTTCGGTCCAGGTTGCCCTGGATGCGATTAAGCCCGGCCGTCTGGCGTTGGTCTAGGTTGCCCTAGGCGCTGGTTGCCCCAGCTCACTGTCCAGGTTGCCTTGGGCGCCGGTTGCCCGCTCATGACGCTCATGAGGTTGCCCGTCTAGGTTGCCCAGGTGAACTGGATGGTTGCCCGGCCCAGCTCATGGTTCAGGTCACGTCATGGTTCCGGTTGCCCGGCTGTGGCCTTCGTCTAGGTTGCCCTAGGCGCTGGTTTTTTGCCAGACCGGTCCAGGTTGCCCTGGATGCGGTAAACCCGGCGTCCGCGTTGGTCTAGGTTGCCCTAGGCGCTGGTTGCCAGCTAATGGTCAGGTTGCCTTGGGCCCGGTAGCCCGGCTGCGCCC